>NC_083870.1:77496023-77796549 GCF_032452875.1 Bos javanicus
ACCAGTGCATTTTCTTGGCAAAACTCTATTAGTCTTTGCCCTGCTTCATTCTGTATTCCAAGGCCAAATTTGCCTGTTACTCCAGGTATTTCTTGACTTCCTACTCTTGCATTCCAGTCCCCTATAATGAAAAGGACATCTTTTTTGGGTGTTAGTTCTAAAAGGTCTTGTAGGTCTTCACAGAACCATTCAACTTCAGCTTCTTCAGCATTACTTGTTGGGGCATAGACTTAGCTTACTGTGATATTGAATGATTTGCTTTGGAAACGAACAGAGATCATTCTGTAGTTTTTGAGATTGCATCTAAGTACTGCATTTCGGACTCTTCTGTTGACCATGATGGCTACTCCATTTCTTCTGAGGGATTACTGCCCACAGCAGTAGATATAATGGTCATCTGAGTTAAATTCACCCATTTCAGTCCATTCCAATTGCTGATTCCTAGAATGTCGATGTTCACTCTTGCCATCTTTTGTTTGACCGCTTCCAATTTGCCTTGATTCATGGACCTGACATTCCAGGTTCCTATGCAATATTGCTCTTTACAGCATCGGACCTTGCTTCTATCACCAGTCACATCCACAGCTGAGTATTGTTTTTGCTTTGGCTCCATCCCTTCATTCTTTCTGGAGTTATTTCTTCACTGATCTCCAGTAGCATATTGGGCACCTACTGACCTGGGGAGTTCCTCTTTCAGTATCCTATCATTTTGCCTTTTCATACTGTTCATGGGGTTCTCAAGGCAAGAATACTGAAGTGGTTTGCCATTCCCTTCTCCAGTGGACCACATTCTGTCAGATCTCTCCACCATGACCCGCCCATCTTGGGTTGCCCCACGGGCATTGCTTAGTTTCATTGAGTTAGACAAGTCTGTAGTCCTAGTGTGATTAGATTGACTAGTTTTCTGTGAGTATGGTTTCAGTGTGTTTGCCCTCTGATGCCCTCTTGCAACACCTACCGTCTTACTTGGGTTTCTCTTACCTTGGGCGTGGGGTATCTCTTCACGGCTGCTCCAGCAAAGCGCAGCCATTGCTCCTTACGTTAGAAGAGGGGTATCTCCTCACCGCCGCCCTTCCTGACCTTCAACGTGGGATAGCTCCTCCAGGCCCTCCTGCTCCCGCGCAGCCACGGCTCCTTGGACTTGGGGTTGGTCCTCCCAGCCACCGCCCCTGGTCTCTGGCGTGGGTTGCTCCCCCCGGCCGCGGCCTCTGGCCTTGGGCGTGGGGGCGTGGAGTAGCTCCTCCCGGCCATTCCTGCGCCGTCGCAGTCTGGTACTCTAGGCCGCTGCCCCTGACCTCGGACGTGGGGTAACTCCTCTTGGCCGCCACCCTTCAGGCATGGGGTCCTCCCGGCTTCTGCCCCTGACCTCGGACTTGGGGTGGCTCCTCTCGGCCGCACTTAGCGCACCTGTTGTCACAGCTGCCTGTGCTTAACCTTAATTTCTGAAACTCCCTATGTTATGAAAATACAAGCTAGATATCTCAGGAAGGCAATTCCTTGGACTTCACAATCGAAGGAAAAAAATAAAATCAGAACCAAAAACGTGGAGAAAGACAACTTAAAAGCCAACCACCACACCCTCAACTCCGTGAGACAACTTAAAAGCCAACCACCACACCCTCAACTCTGTGCTGCAACCCCCTTGCCGGGGGGCCTTTACCTTCATCTTCCGTCGAAACTGCACTTGGGTTGATGGCTACAAAGTCTTTAGTGTCAGCCACGGCCACACTGGGAAGAAGGAGAGGAGGAGAACAAGAGAAGCCCCCAGAATCCCAGGCCGTCACCCCCGCTCCTGGCCACGTGGCCCGTGGCTGCGCCCACCACCCCTAGCAGCAGCATCTGCAAGCTCGCGGGAGCGGCTTGCCAAGCGAGGACCTAACAGAAGCAGAAGATATTAAGAAGAGATGGCAAGAATACACAGAAGAACTGTACAAAAAAGATCTTCACGACCCAGATAATCATGATGGTGTGATCACTGACCTAGAGCCAGACATCCTGGAATGTGAAGTCAAGTGGGCCTTAGAAAGCATCACTACGAACAAAGCTAGTGGAGGTGATGGAATCCCAGTTGAACTATTCCAAATCCTGAAAGATGATGCTGTGAAAGTGCGGCATTCAATATGCCAGCAAATTTGGAAAACTCAGCAATGGCCACAGGACTGGAAAAGGTCAATTTTCATTCCAATCCCAAAGAAAGGAAATGCCAAAGAATGCTCAAACTACCACACAATTGCACTCATCTCACACGCTAGTAAAGTAATGCTCAAAATTCTCCAGGGCAGGCTTCAGCAATATGTGAACCGTGAACTTCCTGATGTTCAAGCTGGTTTTAGAAAAGGCAGAGGAACCAGAGATCAAATTGCCAACATCCGCTGGATCATGGGAAAAGCAAGAGAGTTCCAGAAAAACATCTATTTCTGCTTTATTGACTATGCCAAAGCCTTTGACTGTGTGGATCACAATAAACTGTGGGAAATTCTGAAAGAGATGGGAATCCCAGACCACCTGACCTGCCTCTTGAGAAATCTGTATGCAGGTCAGGAAGCAACAGTTAGAACTGGACATGGAACAAAAGACTGGTTCCAAATAGGAAAAGGAGTACGTCAAGGCTGTATATTGTCACCCTGTTTATTTAACTTATATGCAGAGTACATCATGAGAAACGCTGGGCTGGAAGAAACACAAGCTGGAATCAAGATTGCCGGGAGAAATATCAGTAACCTCAGATATGCAGATGACACCACCCTTATGGCAGAAAGTGAAGAGGAACTAAAAAGCCTCTTGATGAAAGTGAAAGTGGAGAGTGAAAAAGTGGGCTTAAAGCTCAACATTCAGAAAGCAAAGATCATGGCATTCGGTCCCATCACTTCATAGGAAATAGATGGGGAAACAGTGGAAACAGTGTCAGACTTTATTTTTCTGGGCTCCAAAATCACTGCAGATGGTGACTGCAGCCATGAAATTAAACGACACTTACTCCTTGGAAGGAAAGTTATGACCAACCTAGATAGCACATTCAAATGCAGAGACATTACTTTGCCAACAAAGGTCCATCTAGTCAAGACTATGGTTTTTCCGGTGGTCATGTATGGATGTGAGAATTGGACTGTGAAGAAGGCTGAGCACCGAAGAATTGATGCTTTTGAACTGTGGTGTTGGAGGAGACTCTTGAGAGTCCCTTGAACTGCAAGGAGATCCAACTAGTCCATTCTGAAGGTGATCAGCCCTGGTATTTCTTTGGAAGGAATGATGCTAAAGCTGAAACTCCAGTACTTTGGCCACCTCATGCTGAGAGGTGACTCATTGGAAAAGACTCTAATGCTGGAAGGGATTGGGGGCAAGAGGAGAAGGGGACGACAGAGGATGAGATGGGTGGATGGCGTCACTGACTCGATGGACGTGAGTCTCAGTGAACTCCGGGAGTTGGTGTTGGACTGCGAGGCCTGGCGTGCTGCGATTCATGGGGTCGCAAAGAGTCGAACACGACTAAGCGACTGATCTGATCTGATAACTGATACACTTTGCTGTACAGCAGGAACTAACACAATAAACTCTACTTCATTAAAATGAATTTAAAAAAAAGATTTGTAGGCTCTAGTTTATTGTACATAATCTGGCTTCAAAGACATAGGATCGTATTAGTGTTATTAACTCTTGGGTAGTGTCTAATCATGTAGAATGACTTCAAAGCTCCTCAGTTTGCTTATCAGCAAAATAATTGTAATAATATATGTCATAGCAACCCTATCATAAAATGAGAAAGCTCCCTTTCCAAGGTCAGCTTCAGATGTCAAAACCTAAAGAGTAGTTCTTTAATATAATCAAAGAAAGAAAGGGTTATGACTCACATAGCTAGGGAATTCCCAAGGTGATGAGCAAGGAGGAAGACTCTGATGGAATAGATCCAGAAGTGAGAGTGTAGAGAGTGTGTGAGCACTTTTTAAAAAACTTTTGTATTGGGGGGATAGCCAATTAACAAACAATGTCATTATAGTTTCAAGTGAGCAGCTCAAAGAGACTCAGCCATACATATACATGTATCCATTTTCCCCCAAACCTCCCTCCCATCCAGGCTGCCACTAACATTGAGCAGTTCCGTGTGCTATATAGTAGGTCCTTCTTGGTTATCTATTTTAAATATAGCAGTGTGTATGTGTCCATCCCCAACTCCCTAACTATCCCTTCTCCCCATCCTTCTTCCCAGTAAGCATTTTGTAGAGAGGAAAGTCCTGCCAGTGGGAGGAGAGCCAATCTACTGCCACAAAGTTTGAAAGAGGCACCAAGAGTACACACAAGCTTGAGGGATGGGAGTGGACCAGTGTGAACCTTACTGGACAAGAGTTGACAGACACAGACAGGAGATGAGACAGAGTTTACTGGCACTAAATCAAATGTCACTGGAGGACCAAGTTTCTTTTCCTATGTTCTTTGTAATTCACCTGAGATATTTGGGTTAATACAGCAACCTCCCAGTTTTCCTGTAAATAAATGTGTACTTGGAAGAAATTAAATTTACAAAGCTGATAAAAATAATAAGGCCAGCAATTGTTATGCTAGCTCTCTAAAGGATAGTGGGGAGTCAGCAAAAGGAGATAGCCAGCAGAAGAAATCAATGGCATCCAGGGAATCTCTTTGAGTATTTTAGTAGTAATATTGACTGTTTTGGTTTGCTGTTTTATTTGCTGAGCTCTTCTGGAGCTCTCTCCTGTGTTATTGACTCACGTGGAGTATGAGCATCCCTTCAAGGCACACACTCCTCCTTAAGATGCCAGCAGGTAGTCTAATGCCAATCTATTATCAGCTACCATAGCAACCAGAGAACTTTGTCCCTCATTAACAGCATTGAGAGCTGGGGCTGTTTGATGTATGTGGTCTTCCAGGAGTTGTGGTGTTTGTCTGTGTGACCTCTCTGAGTTGTGACTGATACAGAATAGAAAACACCTAAAATGTATGCCTGTTACACCAAAGATCGTGATGAGATCCAATATAATACCTAAAAAGTGGCCCTCTTTGAGGGAAATCTCCATGAGAGTAGTGAATTCTCTAGTTGGATAAAGAGTGACCTGGGTACCATATGCATACAGGACACAGGCCTGGTCACACAGGTGGAAAGGGGTGGGGTGGAGGAGCTGAGTGTAGGACCCCACGGAGGAGGAAAAGCGCTACAGGAGAACCAGTAGCCCATGGGTCTTGCAGGGTGGAGTTTCTGGTGGGTAAATCTGTATCAAAGCAGGAACTTGATGGCTAAGTAGTCCCAGCAGTGGATGGGGAGACACAGTGGTATGTAATACTGATTGACCGAGGAGGCAGAGAAAGACAAGGAGTCCGAGGAGGGAAAGTTAATATGGAAGCATCTGGTGGGCTGAAGGAGTGCTGGGCTGGAGGGTGACTGGAGAGGATGACAAGCAGCTGAGATGAATATGGCATATCTATAAAAGGGCAGAAAATTAGTTGCATGGTGGTTGTCTAGGCTGGGGCACCTAAAAGCAGGCCATATATTGATGAAGGGTTAGCTCCAGGTAACATGCTCTGTTGCTGTTATCTAGGTAGTGCCTCGGAGAAGGCAATGGCACCCCACTCCAGTACTCTTGCCTGGAAAATACCTTGGATGGAAGAGCCTGGTAGGCTGCAGTCCATGGGGTCGCTAAGAGTCAGACACGACTGAACGACTTCACTTTCACTTTTCACTTTCATTTTTCACTTTCATCCATTGGAGAAGGAAATGGCAACCCACTCCAGTATTCTTGCCTGGAGAATCCCAGGGATGGGGTAGTCTGGTGGGCTGCCACCAGAGTCGGCCACGACTGAAGCGACTTAGCAGCAGCAGCAGCTACTGTCTAGGTCTAGGAAAGTAGGGAGTGGAGATGATGACAGGGCAGTAGTAAAGATTTAAATGAGGGTAGTTGGATGAGAAGACATCAGAGCTTATATGTGGTTGTAGTTCCTATGTAACTATCATAGGAATAGTTACTGTAGCCAGGTCTGAACTAATGCCATGGTATAGAGTAGAGTTTTAGGCTTTTGTGTAGGGATAGCGGTGATGGGGATCCAAACTCAGGTGTTAAGTATCTAAAAGGAGAGATACATTGTAGGGCACCAGTGAGGTAGTCAGCTAATTTGTAGGATGTTAGCTTCCACCAAGAAGCAACCCCAGAAAGAGGGAAATGAATAGATCAAATGAAATTGAAATAACCTAGTGGGAGTTCCTTGATGCAAAAGGTTAGGTAATGTGCAAAGGTAGGTCCCTATGTTGCCATTCTAGGAAGGGAAAAGCCTGACAATAATTGTTAGCTTCTTGCAGGGTGTCCTTCCATTGCATAGGAGAGGATATGGAGTTGTAGAGATTTATTTAATTTGGGGGGATTGGATCTTTATGAAGTGGTCCACAATAGGCCTTGTGAGGTGGCATCAATTAGGTTGGGAACAGGATTAATTTAGGTAGGACTGCATAGATTGAAACTTGAGGAGTAAGTCAGAAGGCAAGAAAGAAGAAAAGGTAGTTGGGAAGTTATAGGGGTACAGGTGTGTGGCAGAGCCATGGTTAGGTATGGGAGAAGAGAGAGGATCAGGGAGAAAAGTCTTTATTTGGCAGGTTTCAGCATGGAATTGTGTTAGCAGGATACCTTGGAGTACTGGTGCTGAGGCTGGGATTGTTGGCTGTCCTGAGGTCACCATCTGGGATGCATTGTCTGCAGGGCTGAGACGGTCATTCCTGAGATGATTGTGCTGTTGACTGGAATTGACTTGTGGATAGTACCTGTAAGAACCCTAGTGTGGTTGAGGTTGGGGGCTCTTGATATAAGTCCTGGACTAACCCCAAAACCTTGAGGCAAAGTTTTGCACTTGAGAAATTATTACAAATATGATGGAGGAGCAGTATTCCTTTGCCTCTAGGAGTTACGGTGTAATTTCTTCTTAGGAAGCTGTGGGCTGATTGACCACCCCAAACAAGTAGGGGTGACGGCATGGGCAGAAAGGAGCATAAGGCATTTGGCACTGAACTGCAGTAATACAATCCCAGTCCCAGCATCTTGAATGTAAAGTCTGTTTTGAGCCTACTGACTAAACCAAAAAACAAGACCATTAACCACTGGCATAGGAATTGTTAAAAATACGAACAACGAACTTGTATTTATTGAGGGCATCTTCCAGTACCCAAAGCAATGAGCAGTTGATTCCAAAAGATCACAGACTAAAGGCCCATGGTAGCTCTGGACCAAAAAGGATCCAATAGGCCTCTAAGAGTTGTATTTCAAGAGGGGTATCTTTTGGCTGTTGAGGGGGACTATATGTTCCAGAAATCCATAGGAAGTCATGTGATATCATGTGTGGTCCAGAGACTCTAGAAGGTATAATAAAATTTATGGTTTGGTTGACTTCCTACATCTTCAAGTCCAGCAACACAGCACTGTTTTTTATCATCTTTTTCTGATTGCTATCTTCTGACTCCCTCTTCCATGTTTAAGGATCTCTGATTATATTGGCCTCACTGGAATAATTAAACTCCCTATTTTAAAGACAGCCAAATTGCTACCTTGATTACATCTGCAACAAGCAATTCCCCTTTGTCATATAACCTAATATATTCACAGGTTCTGGGGATTAGGATATGGACATCCTTGGGGACCATTATTCCACATGTCACAGACAACCTTTTAGATATCCTCAAGGGCCTATTCTTGGAGTGGCCCAATTTGAATAGAACTCATTTGCTAGTGACTGCATAAATAGGTTTTAATAAAATTTGTAGATGGGAAATACATTGTTACTAGAGGCCAACTAGGTCAAATAGGTGTTGGGTTTGAGAGTAATGAAGTAGAGAGCACCAAAAATTGTTGGGAAATATGCAGTAGACCTTCCAGGAACCTGGACTGTTAAATACATGAATCAAGGTAAATTGGATATGGTCAAGCAGGAAATGGCAAGAGTGAACATCAACATTTTAGGAATCAGTGAACTAAAATGGATGGGAATGGGTGAACTTAATTCCAATGACCATTATGTCTACTACTGTCGGCAAGAATCTCTTATTAAGAAATGAAGTAGCCCTCGCAGTCAACAAAAGAGTCTGAAATGCAATACTTGGGTGCAATCTCAAAAGTAACAGAATGATCTTGGTTTGTTTTCAAAGCAAACTATTCAGTATCACAGTAATCCAAGTTTATGACTCAACCACTAAATGCCAAAGAAGTTGAATAGTTCTATGAAGACCTACAAGACCTTTTAGAACTAACACCAAAAAAATGTCCTTTTCATCATAGGAAATTGGAATGCAATAGTAGGAAGTCAAGAGATACCTGGAGTAACAGGCAAGTTTTGGCCTTGGAGTACAAAATGAAGCAGGGCAAAGGCTAAAAGAGTTTTGCCAAGAGATCACACTAGTCATAGCAAACACCTGTCTTCCAACAACATGAGAAACAGTTCTTCACATGGACATCACCAGATGGTCAATACCAAAATCAGACTGATTATATTCTTTGCAGTCGAAGATAGAGAAGCTCTATACAGTCAGCAGAAACACGACTGGGAGCTGACTATGGCTCAGATAATGAACTCCTTATTGAAAAATTCAGACTTAAATTGAAGAAAGTAGGGAAAACCTCTAGACCCCATTCAGTATGACATAAATTCCTTATGATTATACAGTGGCAGTGACAAATAGATTCAAGGGATTAGATCTGATAGACAGAGTGCCTGAAGAACTATGGACAGAGGTTCATGACATTGTACAGGAGGCAGTGACCAAAATTATCCCCAAGAAAAAGAAATGCAAAAAGGCAAAATGGTTGTCTGAAGAGGCCTTACAAATAGCTGAGAGGAGACGTGAAAGGGAAAGATATACTAACTGAATGCAGTGTTTCAAAGAACAGCACAGAGAGACAAGAAAGCCTTCTTAAGTGAAGAGTGCAAAGAAATAGAGGAAAACAATAGAATGGAAAAGACTAGAGATCTCTTCAAGAGAATTGGAGACTCCAATGAAATATTTCATGCAATGATGGGCATAATAAAGGACAGAAGCGGCAAGGATCTAACAGAAGCAGAAGAGATTAAGAAGAGGTATCAAGAATACATAGAAGAACTATACAAAAAAAGTCTTAATGACCTGGATAACCACAGTGGTGTGATCACTCACCTAGAACCAGACATGCTGAAGTGTGAAGTCAAGTGGGCCTTAGGAAGCATTACTATGAACAAAGCTAGTGGAGGTGATGCAATTCCAGTTAAGTTATTTCAAAGCCTAAAAGATGATGCTATTAAGGTGCTGTACTCAATATGCCAGCAAATTTGGAAAACTCAGTAATGGCCACAGTACTGGAAAAGATCAGTTTTCATTTCAGTGCCAAAGAAAGGCAATGCCAAAGAATGCTCAAACTACACTACAATTGTGTTTATTTCACATGTTAGCAAAGTAATACTCAAAATCCTTCAAGCTAGGCTTCAACAGTAGGTGAACTATATGAAAGCCTTTGGCTGTGTGGATCACAACAAACTGGAAAATTCTTAAAGAGATAGGGATACCAAACCACCTTACCTGTCTCCTGAGAAACCTGTATACAGGTCAAGAAGCAACAGCTAGAACTGGACTTGGAACAACCCCGTGGACTGCAGCACGCCAGGCTTCCCTGTCCTTCACTATCTCCCTGAGTTTGCTGATTCATATCCATTGAGTCTGTGGTACCATTCAACCATCTCATCATCTGTCACCCCCTTATCCTCTTCCTGTCCTCCATCTTTCCCAGCATCAGAGTCTTTCCCAATGATCAGCTCTTTACCTTAGGTGGCCAAAGTATTGGAGCTTTAGCTTCAGCATCAATCCTTCCAGTGAATATTCAGGACTGATTTCCTTTAGGATGGACTGGTAGGATCCCCTTGCAGTCCAAGGGATTCTCAAGAGTTGTCTCCAATACCACAGTTCAAAAGCATCAGTTATTCAGTGCTCAGCTTTCTTTATGGTCCAACTCTCACATCCATACGTGACTACTGGAAAAAACATAGCTTTGACTAGATGGACCTTTATCAGCAAAGTGATGTCTCTGCTTTTTAATATGATGTCTAAGTTTGTCATAGCTTTTCTTCCAAAGAGCAAGTGTCTTAATTTTATGGCTGCAGTCACCATCTGCAGTGATTTTGGAGCCCAAGAAAATAAAGTCTCTCACTGTTTCCATTGTTTCCCCGTCTATTTGACATGAAGTGATGGGACTCAGTGCCATGATCTTCATTTTTTGAATGTTGAGTTTTAAGCCAGCTTTTTCACTCTCCTCTTTCACCCTCATCAAGAGGCTCTTTAATTCCTCTTCACTTGCTGCCATTAGAGTGGTATCATCTACATATCTGAGGTTATTGTTATTTCTCCTGGAAATCTTGATTCCAGCTTGTGCTTCATCCAACCTGGCATTTCATATGATGTATATAACCTAAATAGGCAAGATGATGATATACAGCTTTGAGATACTCCTTTCCCAGTTTTGAACCAGTCTGTTGTTCCATGTCCAGTTCTAACTGTTGATTCTTGATGTGCATACAGGTTTCTCAGGAGATGGGTAAGGTGGTCTGGTATTCCCATGTCTTTTAGAATTTTCCACAGTTTGTTGTGATCCTGTGGCTTTAGCATAGTCAATAAAGCAGAAATGGATGATTTTCTGGAATTCCCTTGCTTTTTGTATGATCCAGTGGATGTTGGCAATTTGATCTCTGGTTACTCTGCCTTTTCTTGTTACTTTTGATATTTTTTGCAATATAGCTCCTACCTGTTAGTCTCATATTCCTAATTTATCCTCCCCCTTTCTCATTTCCCTTTTGTAACCATAACCTTGTTTTCTATGTCTGTGAGTCTTTTAATTTTTTGTATATATATTGATTTGTATTATTTTTCACATTCCACATATAAGTGACAGCATAAAATATTTGTCTTCCTGTCTGACTGACTTTGGTAAGTATAATACTCTCTAGGTCCATCCATGCTGCTGCAAATGGCAGTATTTTATTTTTATGGCTGAGGGAGATCAGTCCTGGGTGTTCATTGGAAGGACTGATGCTGAAGCTCAAACTCCAATACTTTGGCCTCCTCATGCAAAGAGTTGACTCATTGGAAAAGACCCTGAGGCTGGAAGGATTGGGGGCAGGAGGAGAAGGGGACGACAGAGGATGAGATGGCTGGATGGCATCACTGACTCGATGGACATGAGTTTGGGTAAACTCCGGGAGTTGGTGATAGACGGGGAGGCCTGGCGTGCTGCGATTCATGGGGTTGCAAAGAGTTGGACATGACTGAGCGACTGAACTGAACTGAATGTTCCTGTGTGTGTGTGTGTGTGTACATATATATGTTTCTATGTCTTGGTTACTACAAATAGTGCTGCCATTAACATTGGGTTATCTTTTCAGATTAGAGTTTTCATCTATTCCACATTTACCCAGGAGGGGATTGTTGGATCATATGGTAGCTCCATTTTCAATTTTTTAAGGAACTTCCATGCTATTTTCCATAGTGGCTGCACCAATTTACATTCCCACCTGTGTGCAGGAAGGTTCCTTCTCATCCACATCCTCTCTACCATTTATTATTTGTGTACTTTTTGATGATAGCTTTTCTGACTGGTGTGAGATGGTATCTCATTGTGGTTTCAATTCACATCTCTCTAATGTTTAGCCATGTTGAGCATCTTTTCATGCATCTGTTGGCCATATGTATGTTTTCTTTGGAAAGTATTTATTATGGTCTTCTGCCCATTTTTTGATTGGTTTTGTTTGTTTGTTTGCTATTGAGTTGTATGAGCTCTTAAGGTATTTTGGATGTTAACCCCTTGTTGGTTGCATCATTTGCGAATATTTTCTCTCATTCTGTAAATTGTCTTTTTGTTTTGTTGATGGTTTCCTTTGCTGTGTAAAAGCTTTTAAGTTTGATTAGGATCCATTTGTTTATTTTTTGCTTTGGGAAACTGACCTGAGAAAATATTATTGTGATTTATGTCAGAGAATGTTTTGCCTATGTTCTATTCCAAGAGATTTATAGTGTCATATATTGTATATGTCTTTAAAATTTTGACTTTTTATTTAAATTTTGACTTTAAAATTTTGACTTTTAATTTTTTAGTAGAGAGTATTTTTTATTACTATATAGTTGATTTACAATGTTGTGTTAGTTTCAAGTGTATGACAAAGTGAGTCAGTTATATGTGTGTGTGTATACTTTTTTCAGATTCTTTTTCATTATAGGTTATTACCAGATATTGAATATAGTTCCCTGTGCTATACATTATAGTAGGTCCTTGTTGTTTATTTTATATATAGTAGTGTGTATCTGTTAATCCTGAACCTCTAATTTATCCCTCTCTGCCCCTTCCCTTTTGGCAACCATTAGTTTGTTTTCTGTATCTGTGAGTCTATTAATTTGTAAATTAATTTGTATCACTTTTTAGATTCCACATATAAGTGATATCATATGGCATTATTTTTCTCTGACTCATTTCATTTAGTATGATAATCTCTAGGTCCATTCATGTTGCTCCAAATGGCATTATTTCATGAGTTTGAGTGAACTCCAGGAATTGGTGATGGACAGAGAGGCCTGGTGTCCTGCGATTCATGGGGTCGCAAAGAGTCAGACACGACTGAGTGACTGAACTGAACTGAATATTGCATTTGATATGTAGATATATCTCACATCTTCCTAAGCCAGTCATGTGTCCATGGACATTTAGGTTGCTTCCACATTTTGACTCATAAATAGTGCTGCTGTGAACACTGGGGTGCATGTATCTTTCTGAATTACAATTTTTGTCTTTTCCATGTCCTAATACCTGCCTAGGAGTGGGATTGCTGGATCATATGGTAGCTCTAATCTGTAGTTTTTTAAAGTCCTCCATACAATTCTCCCTAACACTTGCACTAGTTTACATTTCCACCAACAGTGTAGGAGGATTCCCTTTTCTCCACACAGTGTCCAGCATTAATTATTTGTAGGCTTTCTGATGATTGCCATTCTGACTGATGTAAGGCCATATGTCATTGTGGGTTTGATTTGTATTTCTCTCGTAAGTAGTGATGTTGAGAATCTTTTCATATGCCTATTGGCCATTTATGTGTCTTCTTTGAGAAGGGTGTGTCTATAGATCTTCTGCCCATTTTTTTGATTGGATTGTTTTGTTCTTGTATTTTTCTGTTGAGTTGTATGAACTGTTTATATATTTTGGGAATTAATCCCTTGTCAGTTCCATCATTTGAAAACATTAGAAGTTTTACTTTAGGAGTTTTTAAAATTTAAGATTTTGTTTCATTTCTAGTAATGGGTCTGTTCAAATTATCTGTTTTTTCTTGACTCCGTTTTGGCAGCCTATATGTTTCTAGAAACTTGTCCATTTCTTCTAGGTTGTCGAATTTGTTAGCATGTTACCATTCATGGTATTCTATTATGATTTTTTGTTTATTTTTGTGGTATCAGTTGTTTTTCCTTTTCATTTCTTAATTTGTTAATTTGGGTTCTCTCTCTTTTCCTCTTGGTGAGCCTGGTTAGAGGTTTGTTGATTCTGTTTACCTTTTCAGAAAATAGCTCTTGGCTTTATTGATCTTTTCTAGTCTTTTTTCATCTTTATTTTCTTTTCAATATTTATTATTTCCTTACTTCAGCTGAATTTGACTTTCATTTGTTCTTTTTCTAATTCTTTCAGGTGGTAATTTAGGTTGTTTGATAATTTTCTTGTTTTTTGAGAAAGGCCTGTATCATTGTGAACTTCCCTCTTAGAACTACTTTGGCAGTTGCATAGATTTTGTCAGGTTGTGTTTTATATATTCATTTGTCTCAAAGTATTTTCTGATTTCTTCTTTGATTTTATTGTTGACCCATTGTTCTTTTAATTGCATTTTGCTGAATTTTCACATATTCATTCTTCACCCATTTTTCTTTCTGCAGCTAATTACTAGTTTCATACCACTGTGGTCATAAAATACTCTGGAAATAATTTCTGTCCTCCTAAACTTGTTGAGCCTTGTTTCATGACCTAGTATGTGGTCTCTCCTGGGCTTCCCTGGTGGCTCAGCAATAAAGAATCCACCTGCCAGTGCAGGAGATGTGGGTTCTTTCCCTGGGTTGGGAAGATTCCCTGGAAAAGGAAATGGCAACCCACTTCAATATTCTTATCTGGGAAATCCTATGGACAGAGGAATCTGGCAGGCTCTCTGGAGCCATGGAGTCACAAGAATCAGACATGATTTAGCAACTAAACAACAACAACAACAAAATGTGGTCTATCCTACAGAACGTTCCTTGCACACTCAGAAAGAATGTGTGTTTGTTTTTTTTTTTATTTAATATAGTGTTCTGTAGATATAGATATCAATTAAATTTGACTGGTTTATTGTATAATTTAGGACCTCTGTTGCCCTATTGATTTTTCTGGGTGATCTCAGGGGGGTGTTAAAGTCTCCTGCTATTATTGTGTTCCTGTTGATTTCTTCCTTTATATCTGTTAGTATTTGTTTTATATATTTAGGTGTTCCTGATTGGATGCATATATGTTAACAAGTGTGATATTCTTTTCTTGTACTGGTCTCTTTATCATTATATAATATCCATCTTTGTCTTTAGGAGCTTTAAGTCTATTTTGTCTGATATGAATATTGCTACTGTCATTTTCCTGTCAGTCCCATCTGTAGGAAATATCTTTTTTCATTCCCTCAATTTTAGTCTGTGTTTTTTGCTCTGAAGTGAGTCTCTTGGGGCAGCATATTATAGATTTTTTTTTAAATCTTATCTACCACTCTGTATCTTTTGATTGGAATGTGTTGTCCATTGACATTTAAAGTAATTATTAATAGTTACGTAATTTATTACTAAGATCATGGCATCTGGTCCCATCACTTCATGGGAAATAGATGGGGAAACAGTGGAAACAGTGTCAGACTTTATTTTTTTGGGCTCCAAAATCACTGCAGATGGTGATTGCAGCCATGAAATTAAAAGACGCTTACTCCTTGGAAGGAAAGTTATGACCAACCTAGATAGCATATTGAAAAGCAGAGATATTACTTTGCCAACAAAGGTCCGTCTAGTCAAGGCTATGGTTTTTTCAGTGGTCATGTATGGATGTGAGAGTTGGACTGTGAAGAAAGCTGAGCGCCAAAGAATTGATGCTTTTGAACTATGGTGTTGGAGAAGAGCCTTGAGAGTCCCTTGGACTGCAAGGAGATCCAACTAGTCCATTCTAAAGGAGATCAGTCCTGGGTGTTCTTTGGAAGGACTGATGCTGAAGCTGAAACTCCAATACTTTGGCCACCTGATGCGAAGAGTTGACTCATTGGAAAGACCCTGATGCTGGGAGGGATTGGGGGGCAGGAGGAGAAAGGGACAACAGAGGATGAGAGGGCTGGATGGCATCACTGACTCCATGGTCATGGGTTTGGATGAACTTCAGGAGTTGGTGATGGACAGGGAGGCCTGGTGTGCTGTGATTCATGGGGTCGCAAAGAATCAGACATGACTAAGCAACTGAAATGAACTGATGTAATTTATTGCCATTTTAAGCCTTTTTTCCAGTTGTTTCTGTAGTTCCTCTTTGTTAATTTCTTCTTTTTTAAAAATTTTTCATTTTGTGATTACCCTTCATTTCAAGTATATTGACCCATAACTACTTACTTGCTTTAAACTGTCATACAAGTTCAGACACATTCTAAAGTATCTACATATTTGTACTTCCCTCCTCTACATTTTGTGATTTTTCAAGTTCTGTTTACTTCTTGATGCATATCATTTTGCTATTAAATATAGTTATAATTGCTTTTGCAAAATGTTTTTCTCTCTTAATTTATGTACTGGCTTATTTAAGTGATCTTGAATCCTCTTAAATATTTGCTTTTCCTATTGTGATTTTTCCTTTCCTATAAATTCTTGCTTATCTATTTAGAGAAGATTTTGCATTTATTTCTTTTTTGGGTAGATTTAGTATAGGGTCTCCCCAGTGGCTCAGTGGTAAAGAATCCGCTTACAATACAGGAGACATGGGTTTAATCCCAGGGTCAGGAAGATCGCCTAATGGAGGACATGGCAACCCACTCCAGTATTCTTGCCAGGAAAATCCCATGGACCAAGGAGCTGGCTGCTGAATTCTTTTAGTTTTTGCTTGTCTTATAAATTCTTTATTTTTCCTATTCTAAATGATCTAGGAGATTACCTTATGTTGTAAGTTTTTTTCTTTCATAACTTTGAATATATCATGCCAACCATTCATTTTTATTTGGTTTATAGACAGACCAAATAGAGTTAGTAAAGGAAGAAATGGTAAGAGTGAGGACTCCTTCTGCAACCAAATTATGAACAATAGGTCTTAATTCCTTAATATGTTGTTTAATGTAAATATTGTAAGGTGTTTACAATTTTAATAGTATATAGTAGATCAGTTGGGATCCACTTAGTATAGCCAATTGTAAGGGCAATGGATTTAAGCCTAGACCAATGTGAATCTTTTTTATTTGGAGAATCTGTACCAATGGTAGGATTGGGTAATTTCACTCGTGTCATCATTCTGCCGAGTTTTCAAGTTTAATGGTGCCTGTGGTAAATGTGAGAGATATTTGAGCTGCATGGACTCAATGTCCAATGGCCCTGCTGATACTTACAGATTTCTGTCTTTAAAATTTGAAGGATTACTGAGAATTAAGATGACCTGCGATTCAGGATCAAAGAGGGCTATAAAAATTGAAAATTATGTGGAGGCCAATATAGTAAATGGGTTGTGTCCACAGAGAATGATCATAGTATCCATGGGCTGTCAGGTCCCTAATGGGGCAAAGGGCTTCCATTCATGGAGGTCAGGAAAGTGGTTTGATATAGATATGGAGTTCACTTGAAGATGAGAGAGAATGCTTTGAGTGAAGCTGTGATTGGCATGGTAGCTGGAAGAGCAGTAGCAATATTGGAAATGGCATTAGGAACAAATAATGATTTAATGATTTGGAGTAAGTCTTGCCACAGGTGGAATTTTCCCAAAATCAAAATGATTAGAGAATGCTAAATCCCTGAGTCTCCTGTACCAAACATTTGGAATAGGGTCCTAATGGGGGCTTGTTTGATAGACTTCTATTTTATTTTTATTATCATTGTAATAATTATAAATCTTAACAAGGCTACTATTTCCTTGAGTTGAGTACACTGTTATCCAGGAGAGATTTATGTGCAGTTTTTATTTCTAATTCACAGGTGGCTCAGAGGTAAAGAATCTGTCTGCCAATGCAGGAGATGAAGGAGACATACATTGGATCTTTGGGTTGGGAAGATCCCCTGGAGTAGGAAATAGCAATTCACTTCAGTATTCTTGCTGGGAAAGTCCCATGGACAGAGGAGCCTGGAGCGCTACAGTCTGTGGGGTAACAAAGAGTTGGACATGACTGAACGCGTGCATGCACACACACACACACACACACACAGACACACACAAAAAGTTCCAATATGTTTAGAGCCTGGTGGCCTGGCCTATTTAATGCAATAATGAGGCACAATGAATGCAAGAAGATCCTTATAAAAACAGCTGGAGGATGTCTAAACATAAAAGAACCTGTTGAGGAATGGTTAGAGCATCTCTTCCTTCAGGGTATTTGGCATAATAACAGATCTGTAATGAGACCAAATAGGACAATGTCTCTATTCCAAAATAATTGGCACCTCTCTTCTGAAATAGCCTGATTATTGAGGATATGTATACTAAGAACAGTGGCAGGTGGATGGGTTCTTTTCCAGATCATCAATATCCACTGGAGGAGGGAGGAGGTCAGGGTTATGTCTTCCTGCCAGGCATGGGAAGGTGTGGGCTAGCTACTTAAGGAGCTCAGTCAGAGATCTCAATAGATTTAACATAAGGATCTTGAGAAACACTGGACTTTTGTCTAATTATAAGGTGGCTGCATTCTAAATTTGTATTAAAAAGAGATAAATAGGCCTCCAGTTATAAGATAAATAAGTATTAGAATGTAATGTACAACATGATGACTATGGTTAATACTGCTGTATGATGTATATGGATAGATCGTGATGGCTCAGATCGTAAAGAAACTGCCTACAATGTAGGAGACCTGTGTTTACTCCCTGGGTCATGATGATCCTCCGGGGAAGAGAATGGCAACCCACGCCAATATTCTTGCCTGGAGAATTCCATGGACAGAGGAGCCTAGTGGGCTACAGTCCATGGGATTGCAAAGAGTCAGACACGACTGAGCGACTAACACTCACACACTCTTATGGTATATATGAAAGTTGTTAAAAGAGTAAATCTTAAAAGTTCTCATTATAAGGGAAAATTTTTTTCTCTTTCTTTTTTGTATCTATATGAGATGATAGATATTAACTTACTCTGCTAATCATTTCACAATAAATGTAAGTCAAATTTATTATGCTGCACACCTTAATCTTATATAGTACTTGCTGCATGTCAATTACATCTCAAAACTAGAAAAAATAAGACACAAGAAAACATTTAAAAAGAAAGTGATATTCCAATGCAAAATAGTCATATTATTGTATACCTTGCTTATTCAATTGAATATTCATTCATTGAACACCAATTACCAAATTATAACTATAAATACTAGTTTGTCCTGGCTGGTGTGAATGGTGAATGAATGATTCAAAAAAGGAAATTCTAGAAAATAGGAAGGTGATGCTAAAGGATACTATAGGATAAATAAGACACGGAAGACAGACATGCCTATAAGGTTAGAAGGAGAGGAGGGGGGAGGAGAGGAAAAAGAAGAGAGATTAATTCCACAAGATTGCCATGAGCAAAAGAAATAATGATTACAAAAGGGAGTGGGTGAGTCATACTGCTTCTCATAGGAGCAGAGAAGGAGCTAAAGATGGGAGGGAGTGGGCGCTTTTAACCTTTCCCATTGTACTTAACAGCTTCCTCTAATGCCTCTTGTTGAGTTTGTCACTTTTTCACATTAACATTTAGTCCTTTTTAAAATTCTTGAGATAATCACAGTAATTATTCTGAGGCTACAATTCACATAATTAATATATCACGACTGGCTGTATGAATTTTAAAGCAGAATCAAGGTTAAAAATTGAAGTTATACTTTCTTCTTCTTTCAAGCTGGAGGTAAATATCTCCCACCTCTGAACTCCCACAACATTTGTCTGTTATGCCTTGTATTCTGGCATTTGTGTGAAGTTGAATCACCTTTAAGAGACTGAATTCCTTGAGCAGAAGGAACATGCCTCTCATCTTTCATCCCTGCTGCCTAACACAATGCCTCGCACGTTGCAGGTGTCATTAAGTGTTGTGTTTTAGAATAATGATAGAAGGCTGAATTACTATTAGATAAATCATTCTAGCCTATGGCTATCTGTTCTGGACATACTTTAGTGAATGAGAATGTCTACCCGGAAGAAACTAGTAAACTGGAGAATATCAAGAAAGAATATTTGACCACATTTTGGAAGCAGGCAATTTCTGACACTGTGTGAAAAACAAACAATTTTAGTCACTAGTACTGGCAACTCACCTGCCAAGAATTCATAGAAGTTTGCAGATTGCTCAGACCTGAATGGCTTTTTAAGGCCATTCCAAGGGATTTATGGAAAGTTCATCAGTGTGACTGGGAAATGTATGAAGAGGGGAAGGGGCAAAATTTACACAAAGCAGATTCCTGTCTTAAGAGAATTTAAGTGTTGTTAGGAAAATAAGGCTTATACATTTTGAACAATAAGAGTAAACAGTAAGTCAGGATCCAAATTGAGGCCAAGAAGAGGGAGAGTCAAAATGGAAGGCCTGAGATTGGGCTTGGTTGGCATTAGTGAAAAAAGAATAAAAATCTCTGTCATAAGACCCTGAAGTCTCAGTTGATGTATGTAACTTGGATCTAAGCCTCACTTTTCTCACCTGTACAAAGGGGTTAATATACATACCCTGGTAACTTGCAAGGTAAACTCTTAAGTCAAATGAAGTCCTCTATGTAAATGCATTTTGGTAGATGTGAAAATGCTTTACATGTGGTTAATATGGATACACCTTGAAGGGTGGATTTTTCCATTAAGTGTCCCATAGGTATGAATAGCTTCATGATGACCTATGAAGTATATAGGTAAAAAGTGACATGGGAGAGTGAAAATCCTGGCCTAATTATAACATTCTATACAGTGAAAACTAAAAAAATGTATACTCATTTGATAAATCTGGCACCTCTACCCAGGCTCACTCATTTTTGCTGCCAAAGTTCAGCTCACATGTCAAGGATCAAATGACATTTTTTCCCAGAGTTTTCTATTTCTCTTGGCTAGGAGATCTTTCTCTTCACAAGATTGAGGTATTGGGGAGGAAGCTGTATCCTTTAGTGTTTAAGACCTTAGACTCTGAGGTCAGATGTCCAAGATTTATAGTGCATCTCTCTTGTTGACCATTTGTGTGATCTAGGATTTTAAGATATCTCTCTGGGCCCCAATTTCTTCTTCTATATTATGTAGGAAAAGTACTTATGCTATGGGATTGTTTTGAAGATGTGATAAACTCAGTAGTGCTTGGCATGTTTTCCTTCATAGTCTCTATCCATCCATCCACCACATTTCTGAGTACACACTATATGAAATGTACCCAATATACAGAAATGAAAAGACATGAACTTGATCCTCAAGGGACTTACAATCTAGGATTGCATAGAAGCTGATACGATTAAAATTAAAACCAAGTTCATCCAGTCTCATGTCTTTCTTGGCATCTTCTACTAAAAATCTTGTATTTCCTTCCAGCTACTCTTCTTCAACTTATATTGCACAATCTCCCTTACCACCTACATAGCCTATAGTCATATCAACCTCAACAAGTCCAAAGTGGAACCCTAGGCTTCTTTGTCCTTTGGTACCCTCATCTTTGTGAATTACACGACCCAATCACACAAACCACCTTTTCTTTTCCTTTTCCAAGTTCCCCCATACAATTAGGAACCAATTTGTATCTAGTTTTTCATGTTTTATATGATATATGGTAGGCAGAATTTAAGATGGCTCCAAGATTTCCTGCCATGCACACGTTGTGCATAATTTCTGTGCAAAATATGATGAGTTTTGCTCTTGCCATTAGGAATGGCAGTGATTAGTAATATGACACAGTTGACTAAGAAAATGAAGTTTTCTGAGTGGACCCAACCCAAACACATAAGTCCTTTGAAAACAGAATTTATCTAGGATGGTTATAGAACAGGAAGTCAGAGATGCAATCCAGATGACATGAAGAAAATAAACATCTGTGTTGTGAGCTGCATCTGGAGAATGAAGTCTTTGGGGAGCTAACAGCAGCTACTATCTCACAGCAAACAGTAAAACTAGAACCTCAGTTGTATAAATGTAAGGAAATAAATTCTGCCAACAACCCGAAGGAGGACCTTGGGCCCCAGACGAGAACTGCGGCCCTGGCTGACACTTGATTTCAGCCCCATATGACCATGTCCAGTGAATGCACCCACATCAGATCCAGACTTTTGACCTGCAGAATTGTGAGCTAATAAGGTACTTTTTTAGTAGGAAAAAGACTTAAACAGACGTTTCTCCAAAGAAGACATACAAATGGCTAACAAACGCATGAAAAGATGCTCAACATCGCTCATTACTAGAGAAAGGCAAATCCAAACTACAATGAGATATGATCTCACACCAATCAGAACTACCATCATCAAAAAATCTACAAACAATAATTTCTGGAGAGGGTGTGGAGAGAAGCGAACCCTCTTGCATTGCTGGTGAGAATGCAAATTGATACAGCCACTATGGAAGATGGTATGGAGATTCCTTAAAAAACTAGGAGTAATACAACCATCAGATCAGTTGCTAAGTCATGTCCGACTCTTTGCGACCCCATGAATCGCAGCACGCCAGGCCTCCCAGTCCAACACCAACTCCCGGAGTTCAATGAGACTCACATCCATCGAGTCAGTGATACCATCCAGCCATCTCATCCTCTGTCGTCCCCTTCTCCTCCTGCCCTCAATTCCTCCCAGCATCAGGGTCTTTTCCAATGAGTCAACACTTCGCATGAGGTGGCCAAAGTACTGGAGTTTCAGCTTTAGCATCATTCCTTCCAAAGAAATCCCAGGGCTGATCTCCTTCAGAATGGACTGGTTGGATCTCCTTGCAGTCCAAGGGACTCTCAAGAGTCTTCTCCAACACCACAGTTCAAAAGCATCAATTCTTCAGCGCTCAGCTTTCTTCACAGTCCAACTCTCACATCCATACATGACCACAGGAAAAACTATAGCCTTGACTAGACGGACCTTTGTTGGCAAAGTAATGTCTCTGCTTTTCAATATGCTATCTAGGTTGGTCATAACTTTCCTTCCAAGGAGTAAGTATCTTTTAATTTCATGGCTACAGTCACCATCTGCAGTGATTTTGGAGCCCAGAAAAATAAAGTCTGACACTGTTTCCACTGTTTCCCCATCTATTTCCTATGAAGTGGTGGGACTGGATGCCATGATCTTTGTTTTCTGAATGTTGAGCTTTAAGCCAACTTTTTCACTCTCCACTTTCACTTTCATCAAGAGGCTTTTGAGTTCCTCTTCACTTTCTGCCATAAGGGTGGTGTCATCTGCGTATCTGAGGTTATTGATATTTCTCCCGGCAATCTTGATTCCAGCTTGTGTTTCTTCCAGCCCAGCGTTTCTCATGATGTACTCTGCATATAAGTTAAATAAACAGGGTGACAATATACAGCCTTGACGAACTCCTTTTCCTATTTGGAACCAGTCTGTTTTTCCATGTCCAGTTCTAACTGTTGCTTCCTGACCTGCATACAAATTTCTCAAGAGGCAGATCAGGTGGTCTGGTATTCCCGAATTTTCCAGTTTATTGTGATCCACACAGTCAAAGGCTTTGGCATAGTCAATAAAGCAGAAATAGATGTTTTTCTGGAACTCTCTTGCTTTTTCCATGATTCAGCGGATGTTGGCAATTTGATCTCTGGTTCCTCTGCCTTTTCTAAAACCAGCTTGAACATCAGGAAGTTCACGGTTCACGTATTGCTGAAGCCTGGCTTGGAGAATTTTGAGCATTACTTTACTAGCGTGTGAGATGAGTGCAATTGTGCAGTAGCTTGAGCATTCCTTGGCATTGCCTTTCTTTGGGATTGGAATGAAAACTGACCTTTTCCAGTCCTGTGGCCATTGCTGAGTTTTCCACATTTGCTGGCATATTGAGTGCAGCACTTTCACAGCATCATCTTTCAGGATTTGGAATAGCTCAACTGGAATTCCATCACCTCCACTAGCTTTGTTCGTAGTGATGCTTTCTAAGGCCCACTTGACTTCACATTCCAGGATGTCTGGCTCTAGGTCAGTGATCACACCATCATGATTATCTGGGTCGTGAAGATCTTTTTGTACAGTTCTTCTGTGTATTCTTGCCATCTCTTCTTAATATCTTCTGCTTCTGACCCAGCAATCCCAGTCCTAGGTGTATACCCTGAGAAAACCAAAATTGAAAATGACACAGGTACCCCAGTGTTCATTGTAGCACTATTTACCATAGCTACAACATGAAAGCAACCTAGATGTCCATCGACAGATGAATGGATAAAGAAGTTGTGGTACATATATACAATGGAATACGGTACATATATACAATGGAATACTGCTGCTGCTGCTGCTAAGTCACTTCAGTCGTGTCTGACTCTGTGCGACGCCATAGATGGCAGCCCACCAGGCTCCCCCATCCCTGGGATTCTCCAGGCAAGAACACTGGAGTGAGTTGCCATTTCCTTCTCCAATGCATGGAAGTGAAAAGTGAAAGTGAAGTCGCTCAGTCATGTCTGACTCTTCGCTACCCTTTGGACTGCAGCTTACCAGGCTCCTCTGTCCATGGATTTTCCAGGCAAGAGTACTGGAGTGGGGTGCCATTGCCTTCTCTGACAATGGAATACTACTCAGCCATAGAAAGGAACACATTTGAGTCAGTTCTAATGAGGTGGATGAACCTAGAGCCTATTATACAGAGTGAAGTAAGTCAGAAAAGGAAATATAAATATTGTATACTAACATATGTATGGAATCTAGAAAGATGGTACTACTGAATATATTTTCAGGAGAGCAATGGAGGAACAGACATAGAGATCAGACCCTATGGACATGGGGGAAGGGGAGGAGGGAGAGGGTTAGATGTATGGAGAGAATAACATGGAAACTTACAATACCATATGTAGAATAGATAGCCAATGGGAATTTGCTGTATGACTCAGGGAACTCAAACAGGGGCTCTGTGACAATCTAGAAGGGTGGGATGGGGAAGGAGATGGGAGGGAGGCTCAGGAGGGAGGGGACATGGGTGTCCCTGTGGCTGATTAATGCTGATGTTTGACAGAAAACCACAAAATTCTGTAAAGCAGTTATCCTTCAATTAAAAAAAAGAAGGTGCTCTTTTTTTTTTTTTTTTTCCAGCTAAGGGCATGCTATTTGGTTCCACAGCAATAGAAAACAAATCTGCCATCTCACAGATACACCAATTTCTCCACCTTCCTGTGGTTGCTTTGACTTAGTTCTGTCCTGGACCACTGCAACTGTCTCCTGACTAGTCTCCTTGCCTCCTCTCTCAAAGCCTCTCAAATCATCCAGGTTTCACACAGATAATAGAATGAACTTTCCAAAATGTAAATCTGCCCACACCACTCCCACTGCTTTAAACCCTCCCACAGCGTTCACAACAGCGTAAATTCCAATTTATTTTTTAACATGGTTTAAAGTGCTTTTAATATTTTTCGTGTGCCTACCACCTCTGTGACCTAAATCTTGCCCCCTTCACACCAGCATTTTAGATCTGCAGCCCCTCCAGGTTGCATTAAACCCCTGTACCTCTGCTCTTGCTGTTCCCTCTGTGGGCATATTCTTCCATTTTCTGCTTTTCAATATGGAGCCAGGCTCAGTGATTCTATGCCTCTCTTGGGTATCCTTGCAAAATTAAATGTGTTCTCCCATATCCCCACAATAGCTAATTAAGATTTCGATCACAGTACCGAAATAATCCATTGCATGAGTTTTTGCTTCTAGATTACCCACCTGGAGATACAAGACTATGCCTAGATCATATACAGGTCCAGTCTAGTGTCTGGAATGCTGCATGCTGAATAAATATGTGATTGATAAATATTCATTTGGTGAATAAACAGCCGTTATTGTGTTGCTGTGATGTTCCCTGTTTCTTCTTTCAGGTTCTTTTCTTACAAGATAATAGATTTAGGTGCTTAGTCAGGATCCAATTGAATAGAACATTATCTGGGGTAAAAACAGCTGCTAATGAGAGTCTGGCATTAAATTAGATTGTTCGTGTTGCCTGAGAACGGTTGCTACCTCTGTTGTTATGTCCAGTATTTCACAATGTTCATGTCCTCAAGGATTAAATACTGAGTTTAAAGACTATGGGAAACTTGTTTCTCTGACTCTTTCTCTTGGTCCCTGCCTTTTAATGTTTCTTTCTACAGACTTAGGATAGGCAAGACCAAAGAGGAGATAAACTCTATCAGTTAATTTTTTTATTCATCAGTAGTCCCCCAGAATGTTGACACAGTAAACAAATTTAGAATGATTTGGTTCAAAGTCGTCACTTTACGGATGAGAAAATGTAGATCCAAAAAGATGATGTCTCTTGCAGGCCCTCCCCCGAGACCTGAGCCAGGCCCAGATTGATAGATTTTATTCATAATAATAGTAGCTTAAATATTTTTTAAAACACCATAATTAAAATTAGAATGATAAACAGGAAAAATATCTATTTTATGATAAATCACCATCAAATTCAATAAGTAGAAGATGACTATATAATAGAAAAAGATGTGAATGTAAATACATACCATATGTCATTATTCCTAGGATGCACATTTTCCATAGTTTTAACACCTCTAAAATCAGAAGAGCTATTTTAAATAACAAAAAATATTTGCAGTGTGGTTTAGCAGCAGAGGGTATATTTGAAAATTTTCCAGGTGGTCCCTAAAGTAATGGTATGTTTTATAATCAGTGGTGTCTCAGGGTTAGTAAGATGCCATTCTTTACAGCAGAATAAATGTACATTGTCAATAAGCATAGAAATATAATACCCTGACAATATGTAATTCAATCTGCAGGGAAGTGGAAATTGAAATTATGCACATACTTTTGGCCTATCAGATTGAGAAATATAATTTTCTTATGGTAGCACCAGTGTTGGCTCTAGTGCCAGAAAATGGGTCACCTTTTACACTGTTAGTGAGAAAACAGATTGGTACAAACTTTTTGAAGAAATAAAATTTGCAAATGTATCAAAAGTCTTTAAAATATACATTCTCTTTCACAGGGAAATAATCATATAAGAAATCAAACAGTAAAAGGCATCTTTATTTTATTTGCCACCACGAATCCTTTCCCCTTTCTTTTGTTTGTTGTTGTGTTTAGTATGTTAAATTCCTTTGAAGTCACTCTGTTTCCACGATCATTTCATAATTTAGATTGAGCTGATATCTCTCTAGCTCCAGGGCTAAGTCATTCAATGCTTTCTACACATCCAGTCACAGTCACAGATTTAGGGATGGACTCATGACTTGATACAGTCCTTATGAATCAGGTGTGTGTGTGCTCAGTCACTCAGTAGGCCCAGGATTTTTATCCAATTCTGAGAAAGAAACATTTCCCCTTTTCGCTGGACTTGAATACAGGAGGAATTGGCTTGAGGGCATTTTGTCACTGTGCAAAACCCGAGAGTAAGTCTAGGATGAAAGAGGGCAAGGTAGAGAAGTGAAAGGCTCTGTGTTCTTCTGGAAAGGATTCAGTGCCTGGATTAAGCAGCACCAGCTCTAGCTCTGGGCTTTGAAGTTACATAAAATACTGGAGAAACAGCTGCTTTGCACATTCGTGTTCGACTCTTTGCAACCCCCTGGACTGTAGCCCGTCAGGCTCTTCTGTCCATGGAATTCTCCAGGCAAGAATACTAGCGTGGGTTGCCATTTCCTACTTTAGGAGATCTTCCCTACCCAGATATTGAACCTACATCTCCTGCATTGACAGGCGAATTCTTTACCAGTGGGTCACCTAGAAAGCCATATGAGCTGATAGTTTTCTTTATTATATTATCTAACTGTCTGTTTATTATCTATGTTGCTTGAATTAGTTCAGGTTGGATTTGTTTTGTCATTTGCAGTCAAAACAGTCTTAATTGATACATATGCTGAGAATATGATTAAGGATGTACAAGAAAATTTTGATCTAAATAGAAATATTTCTGAATTATCATAGTGAAAAACTAAAAATCACTAAAATATACAACAACAGAAGAGCAGTTAATGTCTAACACATTCATGGAGATACTATATGCCAAGCACTGTGGTAGGAGCCCTATGTACACAATAACTCCTCTAATCCTCCCAAGAACCCTATAGCATCAGTACTAGTATTATCTCTACTTTGCAGATGAAGAAAGTGAGACCTAGGGAGGTAAACTAATGAGCTCACAGTCACCCACTTATAGTAGAAGAGGTAAGTATGAATATAGGCAGAATAACTCTAGAAACTATTCTTTTAACCATTAAGCTGTACCAGTTTTCAAGTAAATTTCAATCTATCCATATAATGAAATATGTATCAAACTGTTGAAAACATATTTACTGATACCAAATATATTAATATGTCATAAAGAAACAAATCAGGTTATGAAAGAACATGTAGGTTTCCAATTCAGTGTAAAAGGAGCTTAGAAATTGCCACTTCAACCCAGTGAGTAAAAGGCTAAAGAGATTGAAAAATCCACTCTTCTTGGATCCATCAGTCATGTGAGGTCACAGGGCAAACTGCTGCCCCCTAAACTGGAGAAACAGGCAGATACAGAGACTCATAATTTACTGGAGCAGAAACTTTGTGGAAAAGTCCTCTGTGGAAACCAGTACTGGGGTAGGAAAACCAAGACTATAATTGATGAATCTCTGGAGGTTTGGTGTAGACAAATCTGAGAGTGAGAACCCCCAGGGAAACCCAGTCATAGCAGGTCCCCAAACTTTGGTGAGTTTTACCTGCAGGATCTCAACCATGTTCTCACATTGAAGATCAAAGAAAAATCCCCTTGAGTTTCCAGCATGGGCAGAGGAAAAGAAATTATTTGGAAAAACACCAGAGAATTCTGTTCTTAATAAGGCTTGCCCTCGAGAGAAACTGTTTTATCAGAGCCTATTCAGTTTTTTTCAAAGCCAAACTGACCTGAAGAAAAGAAAATACCTGACTCTGGTTGGCACTAGCCATCCTGTCTCACCTACAGTTTGGGGCAGGGAGGGCTGAGAAGCAAATGCTAAGCTCACAGTCTAGAGACAGTCTCACTAGAAGACTGAGACCTTAGCATAGGACTATATAGCATTCCCCCTCCAACCACACTTGGCCATCATATTACTAAAGGCCTATTACAGCAGTTTGTTTTACCCAGTATATCATGTCCAGCTATCAAGAAAAAAAATTACAAGGCATACTAAGAGTCAGAAAGCTGAATTTGAAGAGACAAGCAAACATTGGAATCAGCTTTGGATATGGCAGGCATGTAGGAGTTATCAGACTGGGCATTTAAAACAACTATGATTTACATGGTAAGGTGTCTAATGGATAAAGTAGATAGCATATAAGAATAGATGTTTAATGTGAACAGAGATGAAAATTGTAAAATCAAAAACAGCATGTGTGGCTACATCAAGTACAGGTGCATTTTCTTTTTTCTTCAGAAAAGTATGTTTCTTATGTAATAGTATCTAAGTAGTTGTAAGAAATTATCCCTCTTCTTCTTTTGTAAGTTAGGTTGTTGATAATTGAATCTGTAACTATCTTAGATAAAACAGGTTAAAAGACTTAAATATCAGCAATTTCATATGGTTCAACATAGTAGCTAACCTTCTTTGCCCAGTGGAGACAAAGCATGGCCATCCAGTTTCTTTCATTAGGAGAAAGCTTCCTCATTCCTCAGCCTTCGCTTTCTACACTCTCACTTTATCTCCTGCTTCCAAGGATAATTTAAAACAACCACACAGTCACAAAGCTCATTTAAAAGTGTCGTATTGATTGCTTGTGTGCTTTATATTCCCATCTTGACTTACCCTGCTGTTAAGATTTAGGCTGCACATTTCTTACTGCATTGTGCCTTATAAATCCAGAGGTAAAAGAGTAGGCTAAATGCCTTCTGTTCCAAGAATTAATACACACACACACACACACACACACACACACAGAGCTAAAACTGTGTTACTGATTCAAGAATTATAACACAAAGATGATTTCAATGCAGCAAGATAGAGTAATAAAACTTTAATTTAGCCTTGAACATTGAATACATGTGTCTTCCAACCCCACAATACTATAGGAGACGATGGAATTTTATACGAGTCCCACAGATTCATCAGCCAAGAGAGCTCCCAATGAAATGAGGTAGTGCCCATGAATGCCAATTGCAGATAAAAGCAGGAGAGAAAGAAGAGGAAAGGAAAGGGTCCCATCATGGGTAAGTGACTAGCATGCCCGTTAGGAATCACTAGGAATAGAATGTCCCTAGCCTGGTAGGCTGCAGTCCATGGGGTCGCTAGAGTCGGACACGACTGAACGACTTCCCTTTCACTTTTCACTTTCATGCATTGGAGAAGGAAATGACAACCCACTCCAGTGTTCTTGTCTGGAGAATCCCAGGGATGGGGGAGCCTGGTGGGCTGCTGTCTATGGAGTCGCACAGAGTCGGACACGACTGAAGCGACTTAGCAGCAGCAGCAGGAATAGAATAAATGTTTTCAACATTAGTTGAAACAAATATAGGTTTTTTAAAAAATATAACAATGTGTTGAGTGGGTGACTACTAGTATGCATTCAGTAGCTCAGTGACATCATCATCACAATTGTTCTCATCTTTTTAGTCAGTCAGACATAGCCTGTTTGCTTTTTGTCTTCACACTTGTTCCATTGTGGGTACAGCATGGCATTTGTAGCTTCTCATGACAAAATGTCTGGCACACAGGAGGTCTCACAAGTGCTAGTGCATTTTTCATGCCCAATTTCTAGCCCTTAGTATAGAGCCTGAAAGAGTAAGAAAAGATTCACCTCCACTTTGCACACTCAGCAGGTATATTTCCAGTAAAGGAGACTTTGACGGACAGCTCTCAGGATGGCATGCTCCTGCTGGGCAGACACCCTGTCAGAACCCACAGAGGCTTTCCTGTACATGGTCACACATTGATCTGGCTCATTCATCCATGGATGAGGTATCAGGGTGAAGTTCACTGCAAGGACACTGCCTAGGCCATAGGAGTCCATACAGAGAAAGCCAAGCCTACTGGGCTTTTTCCTTTGGAGGTAGCTATTCACCTGCTGGGCTCCTAACAGCTGAGTTTGCAGAGGTTCCTCCTTCAAATCCTACCAGCAGGATGAGGCATATTCTTGGGAAAAGCATTTATGAGAAAGAAAAGAATAATTGTCTGAAGGAAGCTACCACTGTTTAGCACTACTATAGCAGATGTGAAGTTGTCCATTCTTCTGTTCATTTAACAGGTTTTACTCAAAACTGGATACACAACTTGTGAGGCCCAGTGCAAAATGAAAAATGGTGGACTGCTTATTCAAAAAGCAGAAGAAGACAGGCTGTTAAAAGTACTAAATTATACAACTTTCTCCTTTAAAAAGATTTGATTGTTTGTAAAATGTAACTCGAGTCAAGTTGCTATATGAGTAATAATATATATATTGAAAAAAGTACTTCTGGTGTCATAAGTTTATATAATATAATAAATAACTGTGGTGTTGGAGAAGACTCTTAAGAGTCCCTTGGACTGCAAGGAGATCCAACCAGTCCATTCTGAAAGATATCAGACCTGGGATTTCTTTGGAAGGAATGACACTAAAGCTGAAACTCCAGTACTTTGGCCACCTCATGCGAAGAGTTGACTCATTGGAAAAGACCCTGATGCTGGGAGGGATTGGGGGCAGGAGAAGAAGGGGACGACAGAGGATAAGATGGCTGGATGGCATCACAGACTCAATGGACGTGAGTCTGGGTGAACTCCGGGAGTCGGTGATGGACAGGGAGGCCTGGCATGCTGCGATTCATGGGGTCGCAAAGAGTCAGACACGACTGAGAGACTGAACTGAACCTTAATAGTTTGATCATAAGATTTATTCTGGATCAGTTTTCTTCAAATCAATTTATTAGGTCATCCAAATATATAATTTTAGCAACTTCATTTCAATGAATAAAATTAAAGAAGCATCAATCACTCCTGGCAAATGTAAGACTGCAAATAATGTTTGAAAAAGTTTAATTTTGCAAGGATCTTCCTACTTATGTACCTATTAATTAATAAGCTGTGATAAGTATTTCATAGGCTGTGACAAATTGTGATAAATATCTGGCAAATTATTTTAAAATATAAATTGTATTACATTTAGAGCTTATAATTGTGGGATAATTTTTCTAAAGAGATTTAACTCTTCATACAAGTGAGTTTCAGGTAAGTCTATACTTAATTTTAAATATGAATTTGCACAGTGGTATTTTAATGGTTCCTTTGACTTTCTTTAGTTTATGGATATTATTTAAGAAGCTGAAAGGGACTTCATGATTTGTATATAATTTTTAATGTCTGTTTCTGCATTATATCACTATCTTCAATTAGAAGGAAACATTCATTTAAAAATTATTTTCCTTGTTAGTAATTATCTGAAGCTTCGTAAGAATTTGGGATCCTTTTCTATTAAATGCAATGTCTTTACATTTAATCGCTATCACTAAGCTTGTGAATACTTACTTTTTAATACTGCAGCAGCTTTCACAAGTCAGGGATTCTAAACTCTGAAGAATTGTAATGACTCCCTGATATGCTTTATTGTGGTTTCAGTGTGTGTGCTCTTTGTAATTATCTGCTGACAAAGTTTACTGCCTGGCACAAGCAATTTCTGTCCAGTGTTTAGAATAAAAAGTTAATATTTGTGCAAAGCCTTAAGAACAGGCCTCAGGGATGGGATGGAAGGGCAAGCCAGCCTCCCACCAGGGATTCTGAGGGTGCTTCCTCTTGCATCTGTGCCTACTGCTGCTTTCGCCACTATTGTCACTTTGGCTATTGGTCATCTGAGCCTCATCCTGGCCCTAGACCCAAGACCCCAGATCACCCCGGGCAGTCCCACTGGTGTGTGCACATACCTCATATGGCCAGGCCAACTGTGTATGTGGGCATTGCTGCTGGACCACAACTGTGTGCGCACTGTTGTCCAGAATATCTCCTCTGCTCATTCTCTCCTCTGTGCCTACCCCATTGTAAAGTTAGACTATATATGCTACACACAAGTTCAAGGGTAAAATTGTGAAGACATTTAAGACAGCAGCAGCAGGGACCTAAACCAGGCACAGGGTCCTTCTAGGCATGGAGCCCTGTTTAACAGCACATGTCACATGCTCATGAAGCCAGCCCTGATCTAACATGTATAGTTCATGAAAATTTATCTTTAGCAGAAGACTGAAAAAGAACAGATAAACAGGGAAATACATGCTAAGATACCTGACGGTGAGAGTGAAGTATTAAAGAAAGAAAGCAGAGCAAGGGGACAGTGTTAGGAGATGTGATATATCTATTTAGTATAGTCAGGTCAGGCCTCTCTGATGAGATGACATTTGAGGAAAGACAAGAATCAAGAGAGTAAATCTCAGTAATGACTGGGGGCAGGGCATTCCCAGGAGAAGAAAGAGCGAGCACCTGATCCCTGGTAAGGGAACATGCTTTAAGAATTCAAGCAAAAGCAAGAGGGACCACCATGTACTAGGAAGCAAGAAAAGTAGTAGAAAGTAAGGTCAGGAGAGGTCAATGGGGGCTGATTAGGCTCTGGATTTATTGTTAGTGCATAGGATGCTTTGGAGAAGAGTTGAAAGCTGGCGGAGGGTAGGAATGTTGGAGTTCTTCCCTTCAACCTCACCAGTTCCTTTCTCCTTTCTCGTGACTTCATTCATTGGCACAGTCATAGCAGTTTTCTTCCAGTTCTTCAAAGACTTCTTTCCTACCCAGGGCCCTCATTCATGCTGTGCTTTCTGCCGAGATGTTCTCTGATCACTCTTCTGATGACGGACTCGCTTACCTTTCAGTCTACACTCGATACTTCACCTACTCCAGGAGCTGACACCCTGTCCCACATATCTCCCCCACAGATTCTGTCTTAGCTCTTTTTAAGTTTCCTTTGTGGCATTGATTTATATCCACATTATCAGTTTGTTTACTTACCTGACTGTAATTTACATTTTTAAAAATGTATTTACTTATTTTGGATCTTATCTCCTCAATCAAAATGTAGAATCTGTCAGGGCCAGGACTATGTCTTCTTTAAAAAAAAAATTACACAATTTTGAAAGGTTACTTTATGGTTATTACAAAATATTTACTATATTCCCTGTGGTGTACAAAACCAGGAGTTTGTTCTCTATATCCAAGTCCATCCATGTTGCACATGGCAAATTTTTCATACTTTTTATGGCTGAGTACTATTCTCTATGTGTTTGTGTATATGTGTGAGTATAAGTAATGTAAATGTATATATACATGTATATACATACACACATATAGACACCACATCTTCTTTATCCATTCATGTGTTGATGGGCACTTAGATTGCTTCCATATCTTGGCAATTGTAAATGGTGTGCTATCATCTTTGGGGAGTATGAATTTTTCCAGATTAGGATTATGTCTTTCTTGTTCCTCCTGGGAAGCAACCTTCTCACACTCCTGGTATAGAGAAATAATGAATAAACATTTGCCAAATGAAAGGATCTCTCCTCTGTACATATCGCCATAATTTCTATCTTGTGGCTTGGCAATTCTGCACCTTCTTCTGAATTACAAAATTTTATTCCCACACTTGTCATCTAGTAAGTTGTACTTATCCTTCAAGTCTAATATACATTCATACCTTCACTATGGGAAGGTTTGTATGTTGCAAACACACACATACCCATACACACTACTCTAAATCATCTATTGTTTCTTCTATTTGTTTCTAGCACCTTTATCCCTACCTTTCAAAGGACCTATCATATTGTATCATATTATATTAAAATTCTCTCTTTACATGTCTGCCCTCATGGGACTGATATCATTAAGGGGAGACAGAGGGCAAATAAATGGAGCTCAGTTTGGCAACCCTTGCTTCTAGCACTGCCCTGGCACACAGAGGTGATTCATATATGTATGGGAAAAGAATAATGCATCTTAAGAGCTTCTTTATACACAGGCTGCTTCAGTGATCAGATCAAATATTACTCAGACCCTGCAGTTAAATTGACATGCTTTTATTTATATAGTTCAATGATTTTTTCAAGAAAGACTTAAATGCAGAAATATAGACTCTCATGCGTTTAGAGTCAAATTTGAAATTTGAAATCCACCCTAAACCCAATTGTGAAGGAGCATGGTCTATTGGCAAAACCTCAGGCCCAAAGAGAGAATGCTGAGCCACAAAGGGACCATGTTGGCTCTGAAATGTCATTATTAACCAGCATTTACTTCTGGACAGAGCATACCTGTAGAGGGAACAGGAGAAGCCAGAGGTGGAATGAGACTCCTTTCCATGTCAGCTCTGAAACTAGACAACCTAGTGCTTTTCCCATTACAGGTCCACACAGTGAGCCCATCTCTCATGGGCTAGGCGATAATTATCCTTAGGCTGGCTGCCAAAACCTGGTGCTGACTCTGCCTAGCCTGGCAGATGCACCTGCTGTTGCTGGGTGGGCTTATTAGATTATTTAGAGATTAGGCTGCTGCTCAGAGTGGTCAGTTCAGAGCAGGTCTCGCAGCTTGCTTTAACCCCTCACACTCTGATTCTACTGTCACAGCACAATACTTGGTGACGCTCTGATAAAACCCTCCCCCCAGTTGCCTCTCTCTATCTCTTTTCACTTAAAAAATAATTATATATTTTATGCAAACCACTTTATAGGCATCTTTTCACTTAAACCTCAGGACAGCTCAGGGAGGCAGGCATTGCAATCCCTATCAGGCTACTGGGCCTCCATAGGTTAAATAGCTTATATAAGGAATGGGCTTAGCCAGGATCAAGCTCGTATCTGTTGATTTATGTGTGATGAGATGTATCAAAGCACTCAGAAGTGACTGAGAGTTAAAGTTTGTATCTGAATGTATATTATCTGAATATATATATATGTATGTGTATGTATGTGTGTGTGTGTGTGTGTGAAACAATTGGCAACCCACTCCAGTATTTTTGCCTGGGAAATCCCATGGACAAAGGAGCCCCATGGAGTTCATGGGGTTGCAAAGGAATCAGACATGACTTAGTGACTAAACAACAACAACAAAAAATATATATATATATGCCTTGACTTTGTAAATTAAATATTTTAGGTGTGAAATTAAAAACAGAATTGTAGATACAAAGACTTCTGGGTTTAGAAGGGTCCTTAATGATTATCTAGTTCATCAGCCTCACCCTTATTGGACAGAGAGGATGAAATGGTCGTAGATTAGTGGTCCATGTAGAATAGCCCAACATCCCCTGCTTCAGGCCTGTTGAGGCCTGATTGGGATTGTCCCCAGTGTACTACTACACTACTAGAAACCCCTTTCCCAGTTCTTAACTCTGATCATAGCCCAAGTCCTATCTGGTTGTAGTTTTTCTGTTTGTTCCCTTTCTCATTACATATCTCAGACCTGGTAGGATGACAATATACTTTCTCTTAGTCCTACCGCCTCCACCCCAACACAGATTGCTGAGAGCACTCTGCCATACCAGATTCTGAGCCAGACCTTCATGTTTGCAGGCTCCTTCCAGGTGAAAAAGTGCTGTGCCACCAAATGTGCTTGCCGCAGAAGCTTGTTTTCTGCCCCAGGGAGTCAAAGACCAGCATTCTGAAAGTTCCGTAGGAAACTAGGTCCTTATAATAAGTCCCCCAAAGCCAAGACAAACCCTTTCATTGTTTCAAGGCATATGAAAGGAGTTTGATGTACAACTACTCAGGATGAAAAAATAAGCTGCTGGCTGAAATAGAATATATTTTATGAGATCCCCAGGATTACCTCTTTGGCAGGTGGCCTGGATGCTGAGCTTCAGATTCTATGCCATCAGCCTGGCACACAGGCCCTAAATCCAGAGGCCCACTCCTAACCCCAAATGGAGAGGCCTGTGCATAACCATGAGCCGGGCTCAGGCTCCTCTCCTGGAGCACAATAGGGAGGAATCCTGGGGGGAAAAGCTCAAGTAAAAGCAGATGCCAGAACCCATTCCAGGAGTCTGTTTTCCAACAGGCAGAGAAGACTAAATGTGCTTACCAGTGTACGAGCGCAGTGATCGCCGATTCCTTCAGAATCAGCTCCTGAAGGAACTATGACTGATCAGTGGGAACACAGGATGGTGAAGAATGGGCCCGGTGGCTTCCCACAGGCAGTCAGTGTTTCCTAGCATGACCTTAATGGGATGGGACCTGGTGTCTGTCAATGTCAATTGGTTAAGCTTGTATATTTATGTTTTGTGTACCTTTCTACATATATTTGTTATGTTTAATCCCCCCAAAAAATGTCTGAAAGGAAATACAATCAGCTCAAATTCCACCTCCCCTATGGTGTATTCCCCAAACCCCTGAAGCAATATGCGTCTGCCTCCTCCACATGTCCCTCTAGGGCATTTTTTAAACATATGAGCCTATATGGTTTTATGGCTCTTTCCTTTTTTTTCCCCCATGTGTCTTTTATGACACAACTTGAATTAGTGACCAACGAGGTTCGGGAACCAGTTTTAACTCTCAGTCACTCCTAGGTGGTGTGGTATATATATCAGCATGCATCTGTTAGAAGATGAGAGCTTGAATCCTGGGTAAACCCTTTGCTTGTGAAACTCAATTAACCTAGTAGAGGCCAAATGGGGATTACAAGGCCTGCCTCCCTGAGCGGGGCTGATGTTTAAGTGGGATGATGCCTATAAAGTGATTGGCATGGGATTTGATACTCAGTAAGGTGCTCAATAAATGTTTTATTTCCACACCAGCCCCTCTCTTTATACAGGCATGTAATTCATACTTAGAGACTCTTGCAGCCAGAAGCATTTCAGAATTGAGGGTTTTCATATTCATAACCCCCCTGCTGGGTCTGAGGCAGTACCTTATAAATTAAACATTATTAATTACCTCCTGTGATATATCTGAATACATGGCATATGTTTAAATAATTGGAAAAAATGTCTATAAATGACTTCAGATCAGTCTCAACAGATCTGCTGTCAAACAAGTGTTGGAAACTTCTAAAAAATATTTGTTTTCAAAGTTCTTTGGACTTGAGAACGGTGACTAAGGGATTTTGAACCTGAGTCACGATTATTGTTAAAGACATTACATCCCCCCCAGGTATTAAAAACAGGTTTAGCTCTTGTTTTCCTTCGTGCCTGACTCATAGCAGAAATTCAATAATCCTTTCTGGTGACTAAGCAAATGAAGGAAACATGAGAGTAGCCCCTTCCCTCCATCGCTCCCAGATGGAATTAGTCTTTGTTCTTCCTCCGTATTTCACCCCCTGCACACATCCATCTCACTAAACACTGGGGAGTGGGGGTGGAGATACAAGATCAGAGTAGACAGTGCTCAAAGGCAAGGGTGCCTCTGACTTTTTCCGCATTATTGTTATGAAATTTATTCTTTCTGAGAAAGAAATATGGTTAGCTATTCTATACAAGATTTGACTTGAATAATTGTTCTGGCACCAGACAAGAAATCAGCAACTTTTAATTATGATAGAAATGATTGTAAAGATAAGTTTAAAATTTCCTTGCACCCAAAAAAGCTGCAGTATTTGTGATTCAAGTTTACTACAGTGCACTAGACATTATTCTCCTATCTATGATACCAACTAAACAAAAACCGTGATGAGAATGACACAGTGCATGTTTAATAAACACTGAGTACCTTCAAATGCTGGGAAGGTGAGGACAAGTCAAGAAATTGAAAGGTTGGGAGAGTATTAGAATGATCTCTGAAGGTGGTTCCTGAAGAAGCTGAATCCTGAGCACAATATGAGGGATGGATTGACCTTAATTAGGAAGAAGATATATTTTCCACAAATTTATGAATGAAAGAGTCTGGGATAGGTGGGAATATGGATGAGTTTACGGGTAGGGGGTGTCCAGAGAATGAGGACATGTCAACGTAGTGTTTATATTTCCTTAGTTAAATAGGGTCCAGGGTTATCTGCTGAGTATCCAGAGTAAGAGATGGAGCAGGGGACCATGAGCGTAGTGAAACTGGAGAGGGCCATGTGGGAAGTGGGACAGAAAACTCACTCCAGAAATACAAATGACTTGCTATTGAGAGTTCTGTGGACCATGGTGCCATGACTGTATTTATAACAATTCCCCAGGCTCTGTGGATTCTTCAGCAGTGTCCAGCACCTTGGGTCCAAGGGCGTAGAAAGCATACAGTTGATTGACTCAAGGGGTTGGGAGGGTGGGGGCTTGCCCTGTGAATACAGTGGAAGAAGTATCATAGGAAAAGGGACTTGCGTTTATCTTCAGGGGAGTGTTAAAGTCTTCAAGCATGTACTCTGATCTTAGAATTGAAGGTCGTGAAGATGAAGGAAGAGATTTGATCTTTCTCCCCAGGTCTGCTCTTCCAAAAGATAATATTGTGCAGTGGTTAAAACCACAGGCTCTGAAATTGGACTTTAAGCATCCAAAATCCACTTACTACTGACTGGGAGATCTTGGGCAAGTTATTTGACCTTTTTATATCTCCCCATTTTTATTGATTAAAAAAATGGATGTTACTACCACTTGCCTCACTGGGTTGTTGTGAGGATTGAATGAATTTATATACTTGGGATAAAATAGATATATAATAAGATCTGTTTTAAGTATTACCAATGATTATTCCTCTATAAGTCTCCATTTCAGTAAACTGTACCTCCATTGATCCTAAAGGTCATTATAGCAACTTGTTGAGGAAACTTTTTCTCCTATATCTTTCAAAAAAAGAATGCAGCCTGCCTACACCTAGATTTCAACCCCTTGAGACCCGTTTTGAATTTCTGAACTACATAACTGTAAAATAGTAAACCTGTGTATTTTTAAACCACCAAGTTTGTGGTAATTTGTTATAGTACCAATAAGAAATTAATACAGCTCCTTTTAAACTGTAGAACCTTAGCAATAGTCATACAAATTCTCTGAACAACAGGTTTTTCAGTATAGAATAATAAAAATAAAATAATAACAATACTTTGGCCACCTAAAGAAGAGCTGACTGATGGGAAAAGACCCTGTTGCTGGGAAAGGTTGAAGGCAGGAGGAGAAGGGGATGACAGAGGATGAGATGGTTGGATGGCATTACTGACTAGATGGACATGAGTTTGAGCAAATTCCAGGAGAAGATGAAGGACAGGGAAGTCTGGTGTGTTGCAGTCCAAGGTGTCGCAAAGCGTTGAACATGACTTAGTGACTGAACAACAACAACACATAACCCTTGGCTATTGTAAGGAATAAGTGAAGGAATAGGAATAAAGTTATTAGAGCAAGGTCTGGTATTATGGGAAGAATTATGCCCCTCCTTCCTAAAAATACATTGAAGTGAATAAGTTTCTGCCTCAGAATGTGACTATATTTGGAAATAGAGTCTTTAAAGAGGTGATTCAGATTAAACAAGTTCATACAGATTAAACAAGTTCATACAGCTGCAACTCTGATCCAATATGACTGGTGTCCTTATTAAGAGGAGGAAACAAACACATCAGGGTGAATCTACACAGAGGAAAGTTTACGTGAAGAAACAGCTAGAAGGCGGCACCTGCAAGGAAAGGAGAGAGTCTTCAAAAGAAACTGTTGATAACTGAACTTGTTGGTGCCTCAATTTTGGACTCCCAGCCTCCAGACCTCTGAGAAAATTTCTGTTGTTTAAGCCCCACAGGGCTCTGATGTTTCATTATGGCAGCCCCAACACACTTAACACATGGGATTCTACTATGTAGTCAAAAATGTTGATTCTTACTGTTACTTGTTCTTTATTAATATATTTGGATACTAGGACTGTTTGTGGAATTGCATTTAAGAAAAAGACGATGTCAGAAACCTGAATCTTTGGCAGCATCAGTTTGTCAAGAGCTACACATCCTTTGTGTTCTCCATCATTTTGTGTTGATGTTTTCTCTCACACATCTGACAGTGGTAGATTGAACACATGAGGGACCCCCTGATACCTCAGCCCCATTAAAAAATAATAAGGGGATTTTCTTTTAAAGGTATAAGAAAACAGGGAAGGAAAAAAGCAACAAAAACTTGAAGATGGAAAACAAAAGGATTGAGAAAAACTGAATGAGCCAGATGAACTCAGACATAGCCTGTCCATGGCAAGAGCGCAGAAGCAAGCTGACAGGTGTGCAGAGTTGCAAAGTGACTGGAGAATCAGCAGAACCAGGGATCAAGGAAAGTATGGGCGGTGTGTGTGTGTGTGTGTGAGAGAGAGAGAGAGAGAGAGAGAGAGAGAATGTGCATGTAGATGTGCTGAGGTGGGAAAGGAGTTGAAGAGTGGAGGGCAAGTGGTGACTGAAAACCAGAAGACTGGTTGAAAATCTCCTTAACCCAGTTAATCCTTTAGACCCCCTTTCTTACTTCTCTAAGCTGATAGCTGCCCCTGTTCTGGAAGTAGAAGACAGAAATTGACTCTCTGGAGAGACTGAACCAAAGGGACTCTGGATTGGGGGATATCTAGATGATGGGCAGGGATAACATACCAAAAACAGGATTTTGATGGAAATCCACATTTTGAATTCCAAGACCCCTGGCCTATTCCCCATTAGGTTCTCAGAAGCCTGGTAGTCAGGCTTGTATACTCCACACTAGAGTCTAGAAGAGCTTTCTTTGAGTTATCTGCCCACCCCATAGGAAAAGACATGGATATTGACATTGCTGCTTCTGACCCACCTACCATGAAGCCCATCCACCAGCCCTGTCCATGCCCCTTCAAGCTTCCATATAGTTTTCTTAATATTCCGCTCTTAAGTACTTGTTAACAGCTCCAAGTTGGCTGATGACACGTGAAGTAAGCCTCTAACATGAATATTGTAAATTCAAACTAACAAACACCAATAAAAACAGAATTTGTAGAAATGAAAAACTGTGTAGGGACAAGGAACTTAAAAGAGAAATAATTATCATGAACATCCTTATACAGAAGGAAGACTATTGCAGCCACAACATAAGAACAGGTTTTTATTATTACAAAGAATATGTGTAAAAGATCTGGACAATAAAAAAGGCTGAAGAATTGATGCCTTCAAACTGTGGTGCTGGAGAAGACTCTTGAGAGTCCCTTGGACAGCAAGGAGATCAAACCAGTCAATCCTAAAGGAAATAAACCCTGAATATTCATTGGAAGGACTGACTAATGTTGAAGCTGAAGCTCCAATACTTTGGCCACCTGATGTAAAGAGCTGACTTACTGGAAAAGACCCTGATTCTGGGAAAGACTGAAGTAGGAGGTGAAGGGGACAACAAAGGATGAGGTGGTTGGATGTCATCACTAACTCAATGGACATGAGTTTGAGCAAGCTCTGGAAGATGGTGGAGGACAGGGAAGCCTGATATGCTGCGGTCCATGGGGTCCCAAAGCGTCGGACGTGACTTGGCAACTGAAAACTGAATTCTCATATTTCATAGCAAGAAGTGAATATGCACAAGTGATAGGGGAAGCACACTGATTGAAACCGCCCACCCTGGCCAGGCACCATAGTAACCATTTGCATGAGTTGTTTTATGACAGGAGATCCTGATAAGGAATACAGAACTAATAAGCCACCACCAACTAGAAGAGTTCAGGAAAGGTCTAAAGGAGACACCGCGTGTCCGTCCACTTCCCAGGATCCCTCTCGCTAGCATCCATCTTGGCTGAGTGATGAGTGCGCCACCAGGAAAGACTCTGAATTAGAATGATTGGCCAAAGACCACCCGGAAACTAACCCCATCACCATAAAACCCGAGACTACGAACCACGTGGCAGAGCAGTTCTCCTGGGTTCCCTTACCCTACTGCTCTCCACCCGGGTGCCCTTTCCCAATAAAATCTCTTGCTTTGTCAGCACATGTGTCTCCTCAGACAATTCATTTCTGAGTGTTAGACAAGAACCTAGTTTCGGGCCCTGGAAGGGGTCCGCCTTCCTGCAACAGAAGTAGTCATGTAAGTGTGTTATTGAGAAATGCAGAGATAAATAAGCAAAATAAATCCTAAAAGGGTTCATAGCAGTTGTCTCTGAGTAGTGGAAACAATTTATTGGAGCATGATGAGTATGGGAGTTTTGCTGATTTACCTTTAATAAGCCTAATAGGAATAATTAACTTTGAAAATGATTTACATGTTTTTTATTTGAAATTAAATTGTAAAAATACTGAATAGACATAGCAGTTGGCACAGTGTCTGGCACATAGTAGATATTATATTTATCATCATCTGTTTTCTAATTTTATTATTTTATGATTCATTCTTATTATTTTGACTCATCAAATGTTGTTTATAATATTTCAGGGAGCATTCTTTTTTTCCAGAACTTTATTTTGTATAGTAATAAAGACACTTGTCAGGAAGTTTTTAATGATTGTTTTCCAGTGATAGTGGAGTAGCCATCCCACACCCATCCCTCTGCTGCTGAAATCAGGTTCAGGATATGTTCAGTTCCCTTTGCTTAGCCAATGTTTGAAATGAGCTGAGTCTGGGCAGAGATGGAGGAAAGCCACAGGTCTTATTCATATGTACCCAGTGCACCACCTGGAGCTTCTGAATTGATGGAGAAGAAGCAGAGGATGAGGATCTTAGCAACTCAGCTTTTGGTTGGGTAGAGTTGGCAATTCTGATGCTTTATGCACATATGCTTAATGTGCTTCCCTGGTCCTTCTAAGTGGCAGCTCATTAACACCTCAAGACTGATGGCTTACGTTTTACATTCTAATTGAATATACATTCGCATAATGGAATGTGTGTTGTGACTGCTTGCCTGGAAAAGCTACCCTATTTATTCAACCACCGTGGGGAAAGGAGAGAGATTTTTCTTGCAGAGGCAAGAAATAGCCACATGCTGCTATGAAACACCTTGGAGTTCTAACTTTTCAAATATTGTTTGTTTGTGCTACCTTCTAACATTATATGTTACATTAGTATGTCACATTAGGGAAAGGGAAAGTGAAGTCGCTCAGTCGTGTCCGACTCTGCGACCCCATGGACTGTAGCCTACTGGGCTCCTCCGTCCATGGGATTTTCTGGGCAAAGGTACTGGAGTGGGCTGCCATTTCCTTCTCCAGAGGATCTTCCTGACCCGGGGATTGAACCCAGGTCTACCTGCATTGCAGGCAAACGCTTTACCCTCTGAGCCACCAGGGAAGCTAGTATGTCACATTAGGTCAGAGCAAAAAGATAGATATTATTGTTCTTCTCATTTGGCAGATGAGAAAACTGAAGCATAGAGATGATTTGCCTATGGTCACATAGCTCAATAAAGATGAGTCACCAAGTCCCACCTTGATTTCAAATATGAGTCTTTCTACCACACCAGGTAATTCTATTTTATTTGCTTATTTCCATACCCATCTAACCCAGAGATCTGAGCCAGCACAGAGGAATATAAAGATAGTATGACATGTTAAGACCCCTTCTTTAAGAGACGACATTAAGGGTAAGGAAGAGGTGTGACCAATGACCTGAGATACTTAAAAAATGCCCTGGGGACTTGACTCTTGGGCAGGCTACATGTAAGAGCTGAGAGAAGGCTCTGCTCCAGTGAAATGCCCTGGAGTAGGAGCGGCATTGCAGAGGTGAGGTCTGTAGGAATAGTCACAAGCAGCAGAGTTCCTGTCATCACAGAGCAGAAATTGGGGGTGGCTGGGCAGAGGAAAAAATATAGGTTTCATTTCTCATGATAGCATTCATCACATGGTGGGAGCTGATAAGAATTCTGAGCCGGAGGCCAGGCTCAGCAGGAAGACTGCCATGATCAATTTGCAGTGTCGCCAAGGGCTCAGGAGGGTTTTGAAAGCTGTTGCTAAGTGTTTGTCATCCCTGAGCAGGAGCCTCTGTTAGACACTCCCTCCAGAATGATAGGGTTGTCCTTCAAGCCGTGTCACCAAGGGAATGACAGTCCAATCCATTAGAGAGTCAACAGGTGGCTACTGCACAGCCACTGTGGTGCTCAGTTTTGGCTAGCCACCAGATTCAGTAATGATCACTGCATGCATGCTCAGTCGTGTCTGACTCTTTGTGACCCCATGGACTGTAGCCCACCAGGCTCCTCTGTCCATGGGATTTCCCAGACAAGAATACTGGAGTGGATTGCCATTTCCTCCTCTGGGAGATCTTCCTGGCCCAGAGATCAAGGATTCAGTAATGGTGCTTTACAAAAAATGTACACCTTTGGGTCTCACCCCTATTATTCTCATTCCATGAAGTGGGACCCAGAGTCAATATTTTTTAAAACTCCACAGTATATTTTAATGCCCATTCAAGACTGAGAAAAATGTATAACCAATTTCGTGTAGGGCATGATCATACCTGCTTGGGGTATGTGTGTGTGTGTGTGTATGTGTGTATGTATGGGTGTTTTATAACCTCTTTTTCACCCCATTGGTGAAAGGGGGAATCTTTGCCTTGGGTCCAGGGGTATCCAAACATACAACAACTAACATTGAAAGCTGAGATCTTACGGAGTTTATTAGACACATAAACACAGGCCAGGGAAGGAGGATACTGTACCCGCTGCAGGATCGCACAGGGAGTTCAGAATTCACCCCTAGCAGAGCAGTGTGAACCAGCACGGAATGTCGGGGGGCAAGTCTGTAGTTAAAAAAACAGGGTGAGGTGACTCCTGGTTTCTGTGGGAGACTGTGATTGGATGGTTTGAACAATCCTGCAATCTTTCAGGAAACTGAAACCTATTAGGTTGAGGATGAGGTGAGGTGAAGCTGATTCTGCTGATAAAAGGTCTTCCCTAGTGGGTGAAAGATTTAGTGAAAGCAGTAGGACTCACAGATAGGCCTTTGGGGTACTATGAGGCTCAAAGATTTCAAGGCAGCATGCAACATTTTAGGCCTTCCAGTACAGTCGCAGGGGTGGGGCTGATGAGATGATAAAAGTGAGCCGGACAGGAATGGTCCCCAGGAGTCTAGTGAAAATAGATAAGGGTACACAGATCATTGCCTGTAGTGACAAATGCTAAGATACAGGAATCAGGGGTATGGGGGCACAAAAGTAGGGCAGCTAAGATAATGGCTTGGGTTTTATTTAGCCCTCCTTTAACCCTCACATTTAACCAGAAATGTGAAGGTTAAGATGAGCTATTAGTATCCAGGTCTTTCAGACCCCAAAGCTGACACCCTTCTCCCCACTGCCCCAGTGGCTTCTCCTTTCTCCTTCTAGATGTGTCACACTTACTAGTGCAATACTTTACACATAGTAGAGACGCAACATTTTTTTTTTTTTCATGAACAGATTCCTTAGAACAAGTTTTAAAGTATGTGGTAAGGCTCAATCAAAGATAAGTAATACTCATCTTTATTAGGTTGAGGAAATGAAGGCCTTTTTATTTTAAACTGGACACCTCTTGTGTTTTTGCAGTCATTCTGCTGGGCATTGGGGATGCAAAGAATAGATGTAGTCTGTCTCATTGAGGTTATATTTCACTGGGGACACACATCATAGAAAACAATGCCAAATGGTAACTAGTGATCCTCTAAAGGAAATGGACAAGGCAAGGAAAGAGACAAAGTAGGGGAGAGGAGACCTGCCATGTATTAAGTGGCTGGAGTTGGGCTAAGTTTGGTTGGGAACCATATAAGCAGAAATTTAAGGTATAAGAAAGAGCCCTGAATATGAAATGGACAAGCCTCTTTTACAGATAGAGTAACATGTGTTAGCATTCTGAAGTGATAGGAATTTAGATTTTCTGGGAAAATGAAAGGCAACTCATATATCAGGATTGCAGAGAGCAGGGAAAGGATAAGAAGTAGCAGAAAGGTTAGTAATGATGTACAGAACATGATAAGTTCAGATTATTTTATGAATGCAATGGAAAGGTTGAAGGATTTCCATCTTAAGAAGATCACTGGCTGACACTGTGATTGAATTATAGGCACAGAAAACAACAACAACAACAAAAATGTAGCAAGCAACCATTGAGTTGATTGTGAGTTACGGTAAAAGATAATGGTTAGTGGTCTCATCCAGGTGACAGTGGAGATGGGAGAACTTGGTTAACCTTGAGATATAATGTACCTCAGTGGTAGAATTAATTGGAATTGCTAGTGGAGTGGATGGAAATGTGAGAAAGGAATTCAAAATGGTACCTAGGTTTTTGGTTTGAGTGAAAAGGTTGATAGTAATGCCATTTTTGTATATGTAGAAGACTGTGGAAGAATGAGTTTTGACAAAGAGAAATCAAGGGCTCTTAGACCATCTAAAAATTAGTAATTTGCTTGAGGCCATAGAACTAGAGAGTGACAGAACTTGAATTAGAATCGATCCTGTGATTCCATTATACTTGTAAATAAATCATTACAAATTGCCATGGTTTAATCTTGGCAAAGAGGGAAATAAATTCATTATAATTTATAGGCAATTACATTAAGCTGCAATTAAGCCTTTGCTATTTTGGAAATAAACCTAAGAAAAATAAGGGAAAAAATAGGGAGAGGATTGCTAGAACAGTTTATCAATGTGTACTTATTGACCAATGTTTGTGTGTACAACGTTGCTAGGTTATGCCAAATATTTACAAGATATGGCTCCTGCCTTCAAAAAGCCCATAGTGTAATTCAGCAGTTTCCAAATAATTGTATAGTAAGAGATACTTGTGAGTGTGGTATGAGAATACGGTTCCATGGGCAATCAGTTAGGAGAGAGCCTTTTATAAATTAACATAATTTGTGAGAACTGAGAGGAAAGATATATGGTTATAGCACTTTCTAAATTTATTTGACCTAATAATCTTTATTTGGCAGATCTTTGTCTTGTAACAATGTAACATACTTGTTCTCCATAGAACACAGTTTGGGAAAACTATCTAGTTAGAAATATAGGAACATGAGGCTTCCATACATAAAGTTATCTCTCTAATAGATCACAAGCTCTCTGATAAGCATAAATTTACACCATGATAAAGAACTCTTTATATCAGTAGCTACAACGACAGTAGCTAACATTCACTCAGTTATCATTCTACAAGTATCAGTTGAGCCTCAGTCACCTGCCAGGCACTGTGACAAGAGCTAGGGACATAAGTGGGAAGAAGACAGACAAGGCTAGTATCTTCCAGATAACCTAGAGTCCAGTGAAAAGATGAGGTTAAAACTCGGTCTGAATAAGCACAACTAGCAGAGGCTGTGAGCAGGGCATGCACCAGCTCTCCCCAAACCTCTCCCCTATTCTTCTCCACATCCATGTTAGCTGCTACACTCTTCTGAAGGACTAGTCATGGTTGACTTGGATAAAGGCAGCAACCATTGCCGTAGGACAGCAGGCTCCCATTATTTAATTTGGGATCCTTTGACGTTTTCTTTCTTTGCTTAGTCAAGACTTAAAGAGAATTAAAGAGGTCTGGATCAAGATGGCAGAGTAGGATGATCCTAAGCTCACCTCTTCCCATGGGTACACCAAAATTAACGATTAATTACAGAGCAACTATCTCAGAGAATGACCTCAAGACTAGCAGAAAAGACTTTATACAATTAAAGATATAAAGAAAGAGACACAAAAAAATGGGTAGAAGGGATAGAGGTGCAGTCTGGTCAGGATGTACATCCCTGGCTTGGCGACCCATGGGTAGGAGGAAAATCACAGCCGCAGAAGTCCTCACCTCATGGGACTCCTCAGTCTGGGGTTCCTGCAGCAGGAAGAGGAGCCTCCAAAATGTCTAGCAAATACAAAATTAGCATAACAATTCTGTTTTTTCTATACATTAATAATGAACTCAGAGAAATAAAGAAAATAACCCCATTTACAATTGCATCAAAAAAGAATACCTAGGAATGAATTTAGCCAAGGAGATGAAACACCTGGACTCTGAAAAATATTAATATGTTGATAAAAGAAATAGAGCACAAACAAATGGAAAGATATACCATGTTTATGGATTGAAAGAGTCAATATTGTTCAAGTGTTGACACAACTAAGAGCAATCTGATTCAATGCAATACTTATTAAAACACCAATGGCATTTTTCATAGAACCAGAACAAATAATCCCCAAACTTGGCTCATGAAAGACCCCACAAAGCCAAAGCAGTCTTGAGAAAAACAAAGCTGGAGGTATCATGTTCTCTGATTTCAAAATATATTACAAAGATCTAATAATCAAAACAATATGGTACTGGCACAAAAACAGACATGATGTAGATCAACAGAACAGAATATAGAGTCCAGATATAAATCCACGCTTGTATGATCAATTTATTTATGGCAAGAGAGGCAAGAATATAAAGTGGGGCAAAGACTGCTTCTTTAATAAATGGTATTGGGAAAACTGAACAGCTACATGCAAATAAATGAAGCTAGACAATTTTCTTATACCATATGCAAAAATAAATTCCAAATGAATTAAAGACTTAAATGTAGACTGAAACCACAAAAACTAGAAAAAAATGTAGGCAGAAAACTCTGATATCAGTCTTAGCAATATCTTTTTGGATCTGTCTTCGTAGGAAAAGGCAACAAAAGCAAAAATAAGCAAATGGGACTACATCAAACTAAAAAGCTTTTGGACAGTGAAGGAAACTATAAACATAATGAAAAGGCAACCTACTAAGTGATATATTTCCAAATGATATATTCAATAAGGAGGTTAATATCCAAATATATGAAGAAGTCATACGAGTCAGTATTAAAAAAAAATATCTGATTTAAAAATAGGCAGGAAATGTAAGTAAACATTTTTCCAATTAAGACATACAGATAGCCAACAAATACATGGAAAAATGCTAAATTATCAGGGAAATGCAAATCAAAACCATTATGAGATGTCACCTCATACCTATCAAAATAGCTATTATCAAAAAACGAATAACAAATGTTGGTGAGGTTGTAGAGGAAAAGGTACCCTTGTACACTGTTAATAGGGATGTAAATTACTGCAGCCACTTTAAAACCATATGGAGTTTCCTAGAAAAATTAAAAATAGAGCTACCATACAATCCAGTGGCTTGCCAGGTGGCGCTAGGGGTAAAGAACCCTCCTGCCAATTCAGGAGACATAAGAGACATGGGTTCGATCCCTGGGTCGGGAAGATCCCTGGAGAAAGAAATGGCAACCCAATCCATATTCTTGCCTGGAGTATCCCACAGACAGAGGAGCCTGGTGGGCTACAGTCCATGGGGTTGCAAAGAGTCAGGCATGACTGAAGCAGAAGATTCACTTACCATACAATCCAGCAATTCCACTCCTGGGTATCTAACCAAGGAAAACTCTAACATTAATTCATAAAGATATATGCTGACCTATGTTTCATTAAAGCATTATTAACAATGGCCAATAGCCAAGGTACGGAAGCAACTGAAGTGTCCATCAATAAATAGATAAATGGATACAAAAGGTAAGCATTCCATTCCCAAAATGGAATATTACTCAAACAAAAAGAATGAACTCTTGTCATTTTCAATAACATGGATGGCTGTAGGTTATTCTAAGTAAAGTATGTCCGACAAATACCATGCTATTTCACTTATATGTGGAATCTAAAAATAATGTAAATCGACAATTACAACAAAACAGAAACAGAATTACAGGTGCAGAAAACAAACTGGTTACCCATTTACATGGGAAAAATATATAAAATAGATGAAGGGGATTAGGAGGTATAAACTTCTAGTTATATAATAGAGGTATACCCCATTTTGTTGTGCTTCATTTTATTGCACTTTGTAGATACTATGTTTTTATAAATTGAAGGTATGTGGTAACCCTGAGTTGTCATTTGATGGTTAGCATGTTTATCAATAAAATATTTTTAAATTAAGGTATGTATATTGGTTTCTGGACACAATGCTATTGTACACTTAATGAACTACAGCATAAAAATAACTTTTATATGCACTGGGAAAACCAGAAAGATTGTGATTTGCTTTATTGAAGTATTTGTTTTATTTTGTGGTGCTCTCTAACCAAACCTACAATGTCTTTGAGGTATGCTGGTAAATAAGTCAAGGGGATACAGTGTACATCACTGGGAATACAGTTCAGTTGCTAAGTCATGTCCAGCTCTTTGCGACCCCATGGACGGCAGCACACCAGGCCTCCCTGTCCATCACCAACTCCCAGAGTCTACTCAAACCCATGTCCATCACGTCAGTGATGCATTCCAACCATCTCTTCCTCTGTTGTCCCCTTCTCCTCCCGCCTTCAATCTTTCCCAGCATCAGAGTCTTTTCCAATAAGGTGGTTCTTCGCATGAGGTGGCCAAAGTATTGGAGCTTCAGCATCAGTCTTTCCAATGAATATTCAGGACTGATTTCCTTTAGGATGGACTGGTTGGATCTCCTTGCAATCCAAGGGATTCTCATCTTCTCCAACCCACGTTTCAAAAGCATCAGTTCTTCGGTGCTCAACTTTCTTTATAGTCCAACTCTCCCATCCATACACGACTACTGGAAAAGGCATAGCTTTGACTAGATGGACCTTTGTTGACAAAGTAATGTCTCTGCTTTTTAATATGCTTTCTAGTTTGGTTAAAGCATTTTTTCCAAGGAGCTGCTGCTGCTAAGTTGCTTCAGTCGTGTCCGACTCTGTGTGACCCCATAGACGGCAGCCCACTAGGCTCCCCTGTCCCTGGGATTCTCCAGGCAAGAACACTAAAGTAGGTTGCCATTTCCTTCTCCAATGCATGAAAGTGAAAAGTGAAAGTGAAGTTGCTCAGTTGTGTCCGACTGTTCACGACCCCATGGACTGCAGCCCACCAGGCTCCTCTGTCCATGGGATTTTCCAGGCAAGAGTACTAGAGTGGGTTGCCATTGCCTTCCTGTCAAGCGTCTTTTAATTTCATGGCTGCACTCACCATCTGCAGCCAAAAAAAAATAAAGTCTGTCCCTGTTTCCAGTGTTTTCCCATCTATTGCAGTAAAGTGATGGGACCAGATGCCATGATCTTAGTTTTCTGAATGTTGAGTTTTAAGCCAACTTTTTCACTTTCCTCTTTCACTTTCATCAAGATGCTCTTTAGTTCTTCTTCGCTTTCTGCTATAAGGGTGGTGTCTGAGGCGTATCTGAGGTTATTGATATTTGTCCCAGCAATCTTGATTCCAGTTTGTGCTTTGTCCAGCTTGGCATTTTGCATGATGTACTCTGCATATAAGTTAAATTAGCAGAGTGACAATATACAGCCTTGACGAACTCCTTTCCCAATTTGGAACCAGTCTGTTGTTACATGTCCGGTTCTAACTGTTGCTTCTTAACCTGCATACAGATTTCTCAGGAGGCAAGTCAGGTGGTCTGATATTCCCATCTCTTTAAGAATTTTCCACAGTTTGTTGTGACCCACACAGTCAAAGGCTTTCGCATAGTCAATAAAGCAAAAGTAAATGTCTTTCTTGAACTCTCTTGCTTTTTCGATGATCCAGCAGATGTTGGCAATTTGATCTCTGGTTCCTCTGCTTTTTCTAAATCTAGCTTGAATATCTGGAAGTTCATGGTTCACATACTGTTGAAGCCTGGCCTGGAGAATTTTGAGCGTTACTTTGCTAGCATGTGAAATGAGTGCAATTGTGCTGTAGTTTGAACCTTCTCTGGCATTGCCTTTCTTTGGGATTGGAATGAAAACTGACCTTTTTCAGTCCTGTGGCCACTGCTGAGTTTTCTAGATTTGCTGGCATATTGAGTGCAGCACTTTCACAGGGAATACAGTTAGCAGTATTGTAATAACTTTGTATGGTGATATATGGCTTATGAAGACCATTTCATAACATATATAATTGAACCACTATGTTGTACACCTGAAACCAACATTACATGTCAGCTATACTTCAATAATACTTAAAAATTAATTAAAGAGGATGGAGCCACAGGGGCCAGGAATGCTCTATCACCACACCTTTGATAAGCAACTTCCTGGACTAGCATGAATGATAAATCTAAAGCTAGAGCCATCTATTCTTCTAAAGCTTGAATTTATCATTTTTTAAGGATCTACATTCTTAGCAACTCTCTAATATACAATATAGAGATATTAGCCATAGTTACCATTTGGTACATTACATCCCAGGACTAATTTACTTTGTGTCTGAAAGTTTGTACTTTTAACAGTTTCACTCATTTTGCCCACCCCAGACTCCCTGCCCCTGGCAAACACCAGCCTGTTCTCTGTATCTATGAGTTTGTTTTGTTCTGTTTTCGTACATTCCACATAAAAGTGAAGTTATACAGTATGTCTTTGTCTGACTTATGTCATGTAGTATGATGTCATTGGGGTCCACCCAAGTTGTCACAAATGGTAGGATTTCTTTCTTTTTTGTGACTGAATAATAATATATATATATATATATATATATATCACATTTTATTTATTCATTCATCCACCACTGGATAATTAGGACATTTCCATGTCTTGACTATTATATATAATGCTGCAATGAATATAGAGGCTTATATATATATGTGTGTGTGTGTGTGTGTATATATATATATATATATACACACACACACACATATTCACATTAGTGTTTTTGTTTCCTTTAGATAGATACCCATAATTGAATTTGCTGGATTATTCATTAATTTTATTCTTAATATTTTGAGGGACCTTTATACTATTTTCCATAGTGGATACGCGAATTTACATTTCTTACCAACAGTGCACAAGGGTTTCCTTTTCTTCACATCCTCACCAACACTGGCTATTTATCTTTTTTTATAATAGCCATGGTGATATCCCATTGTGGCTTTGATTTCCATATCACTTATAATTAGTGATGCTGAACACTGAACCTTGCATTTGGCCAAAATGTTTAGAACCAAAAGAAGTTGAGGAACCACTCAAAGATGTCAGCCCTTGCAGGTACTAAGGAGCTGTTCTCTTAAGGAACCATGGACAGATTCACTAGGAAGACAGTGACCCTGGGTTGGGGCATTGCCTGCCCCACCAGGTGCTTCTCTCTCTTGTTTCCCTCCATTCAGCCAGTTTCTACTTTCTAGACGAAGAACTGAGGCATGGTAGGGCTTTTAACATTTCTAAAGTCACACAACTAGTAAAAGCTGGAGCCAGAATGCAAATCCAAGTCTGTGGAATTCAGCTCCTTCTCATCATTAATTTTGCCAAAATTAAGCATGTATGAAGGAACAGGCCAGCAAGGGGAGCAGGTAAATGGCAGGTCTCGCTATACTTTGGCTTAGTTATCCCCTTTCACAAGGCTTGTAGGATTCTGGCCAGGGTTGTTGGAGCAGGTACATCTGAGGATGCTCCAGACTCTCTGATGTAGAGATTTCAGGCAGCTTTCCAGGGAGGTCACCAGGACACAGAAGCCACCCCAATGCCATGCTGAATGATGATAGCAAATGTGCATAGTGGGCTTACTATGAGTGCTGGGCTCTGTACCTTTCCCAAGTTTGTCGAGGTGGTGAGTGGAGAACCACAGGTTTCAAACTGTGGCGAGCAGTCTCAGTACCCCTGCTCCCCTCGTTCTGCCTCTCCACTCTGAAGAGCTACATTGATGTATCAGGTTCAAATCCTGGCTGTGTTATGAAAACTTAATCGTGTTCTTTAAGTTCTCTGGACTTATTTCCTCAATTACAATAATGGGGATGAAAAAAGTGCTTCCTAGTGTTGTTGGGTAATTAAATGACTAAGGCATGTGAGTCACCTGGCAAGATGCTTAACATATAATAAATATGCAATAAATGTTGGAAGATTTTGCCATTGGATTGATATAAGCACCCAGTAACCCCCTTAACAGCTCTCCCTGGTGGCTCAAACAGTAAAGAATCTGCCTGTCACGTGGTAGACCCAGGTTTGATCCCTGGGTTGGGAAGATCCTCTGGAGAAGGAAATGGCAACCCACTCCAGGATTCTTGCCTGGAGAATTCCATGGACAGAGCAGCCTGGTGGCCTACAGTCTATGGGGTCGCAAAGAGTGGGACATGACTGAGTGACTAACACTTTCCTTTCATTTTCAACCCCCTTAACAGATGACTTCCTCCTATGGCATGTGGATAGATCTCAAGAGCCCATCTGTGACCTGGAGAGTGGCTAGGTGGGGGATGGGGTACAGGGGTGGGAAGGAGAAGCAAGCTTCCATGTGGGGCTCTGAGGCTTGGAGCTGGTGAGCTGCCAGAGGATGAAAGAGTCCAGTAGACCCCTCCTCTCAGCTTCTGCATAAACCAAAGAGAGGGTGCTGGATCTGGAAGAGAAGGAAGGAGAGAGTAACCAGACTGTCCTGCAGAGGGGCAAAGCCAGTTATCTCCACAACACCCATTGCTGTTGTTTCTCTGGGCACTCCTAGACTCTCTGTTCACTGACTGCTGATTCCTTGCAGAGCCTGGCACTACATGTCAGTGAAGCCACTTTCCACTCCCTTGAATACTGGTATCTGTAACCTCGTGAGCCTGGACTGGGCTGGCCTAAACCAGTTCCCTGTTGGAACTGTCAGTTTCCGGCTCTTGGAAACCTCTGTAGGCCCAGTCTTGCATCCTCCCCAGGTATTTCTGCCTCTGGAAGTCTCAGACACCCTGTGATTATCAAAGGGAACCCACAGGTGACTTGGGAGGAGGGGCAGGTCTGTGGTCTGTCCACACCTGCCCCCAGATATGAGCTTACTGAGAGAGAACATTTCCTGGAATGTTAGAGATCAAAAAAAAAAAAAAGAGCCAGACTTATGAAGTTGAGAACAAAACCCCAGTGAAAACCTGCAACTGTGTTAGATGAGTGCCAGATGCTGGACTAGACAGTCTATTAAAAAGCAGAGACATTACTTAGCCAACAAAGGTTTCTCTAGTCAAAGCTATGGTTTTTCCAGTAGTCATGTATGGATGTGAGAGTTGGACTATAAAGAAAGCCGAGTGCCTAAGAATTGATGCTTTTGAACTGTGGTGTTGGAGAAGACTCTTGAGAGTCTCTTGGACTGCAAGGAGATCCAACCAGTCCATCCTAAAGGAAATCAGTCCTGAATATTCATTGAAAGGACTGATGTTGAAGCTGAAACTCCAATACTTTGGCCACCTGATGCGAAGAACTGACTCATTGGAAAAGACCTTGATGCTGGGAAAGATTGAGGGCAGGAGGAGAAGGGGACAACAGAGGATGAGATGGTTGGATGGCATCACTGACTTGATGGATATGAGTCTGAGTAAGCTCTAGGAGTTGGTGATGGACAGGAAGCCTGGTGTGCTAGAGTCCATGAGGTCACAAAGAGTCAGACACAACTGAGTGACTAAACTGAACTGAGCTGCTGGACTCTATCTGAGGCATCTCCAATAAGGCACAGAATAACCCATGAAGCAGGTATGGTTAGAATGCCCATTTTGAGGACAGTGAAAAAAGCCAGAGAAGTGAAGTCTCTGACCCCAAGTCACACAAGGAGTTAGCTGCAGACCCAGGATGCAAATAAATTCATGTCCAACCAAGCCCAGAATCCTTGCTCTCAAGCCATGTCTCTCCACTAAATTCCCATCATCAGCTCCTCTGCTCTGCTCACATGTCCCAATCCTGCTGCAGCTATAAACCAAATATCAGAGCCTGCCACTTGAATGAACTCCCTATGATATTAATTGTCAGTGCTTTTTAAAATCAGAAGCAAACAGGAAAATAGTTTCTCCAAAGGTTAATTAATTCAACTCAACCTGACAAATACTTTTTGAGTATCAACTTGGTGACAGATGCAGGCTTAAATGGTACGGGTAATATGAGGGGAGGAAGGGGAATGGACAGAAAAGAGGAATAAAATGGGAAAACACTCTGTCCTTATTCTCAGAGAATTTTATGTCTGTAGGTGAAAACACCCAGTGATCAGAATGGGACCTACAAAAGTTTTTCTTGAACAACTTAGCCAGGGAAAAAATATAGATAAAAATATTGTCCAAAATGAACACAAACCAGGCTGACATTTCCCTGGGCTCAAGCGTCAGACATCGATACACACACCCCAGTCTCCCAGCTCTGCTCCGCCTCACCATGGTAACCGCCAGGGCCCTCATCTGCCAGATGGTTTTTTATTTATTTATTTATTTTAATGTGCTCTGGATGTAGCTGGAGAGGAGAAGATGGATGAATGGATGGCTCAAGTACCCTCAGTCCGTTTGCAGCCCAGCAACCCCAAATGTCTCTGAAAATCAGTCCCCTTTATAAACAGCACATCTTGAGAAATCTACTGTGTATCAGAAGATGGGTGTCTGAAACAAATGAAGATCAGAGCCCAGGTGTCCCATCCTGTGGGGCAGACCCAGGTGGTGTGTTAGTTTGCTTCGTGCTAAGTTGCTTAAGTCATGTCCAACTCTGTGATCCCATGGAGTGTAGCCCACCAGGCTCCTCTATCCATGAGATTTTCCAGGCAAGAATACCGGAGTGGGTTGCCATTTCCTTCTCCAGGGGATCGTCTGAACCCGGGGATCGAACCTGTGTCTCTTACTCGTCTTGCATTGGCAGGATGGTTCTTTACCACTAGCGCCACTTGGGCTGCCTTAACAAAGTACCTCAGACTGGTGGCTTAAACCGCCATTTATTTTCTCACAGTTCTGGAGGCTGGAAGCCTAAGGCCGAGGTAGCTGGCAGGTTTGGTCTCTCCTGACCTCTCTCCTTGGCTTTCAGATGTCATGTCCTCACACTGCCCTGCCCCTGTGTGTGCATCCCTGGTGTTTGTGTGTCCAAATTTCTCCTTCTTATAAGGATACCTTATACCTCATCAGATTGGATGAGGGCCCATCCCATTGGCCTTATTTTAACTTAATCACCTCTTTAAAGACTCTCCAAATACAGTCACATTCTGAGATAGGGAATTATGGCTCCAACATAGGAATTCAGAGATGGTGGGGGGAGGGGGGAGGGATACACAATTCTGCCTGTAACACCAGACTTTGCTCTAGTGACTTTATTTCTACTTCTTCACTTGTCACTCACAATAAGTGAAGGGTTAAGTACTATGATTATTAGGTACTGAAAAAACTTGTTCAGAGAATTTGACTAACTCTAAGGGCTTCCTTGGTGGCTCAGTGGTAAAGAACCTGCCTTCCAGTGCAGGAGATGCATGCTTGATCTCTGGGTCGGGAAGAACCCCTGGAGAAGCAAATGAAAACCCAGTCTGGTATTCTTGCCTGGAAAATTCCATGGACAGAGGAGCCTGGAGGGCTACAGTTCATGGGGTTGCAAAGAGTCAGACATTACTTGGCGACTAAACAACAACAATAACAAGGCTCTATAGCTAGCAAGGGGTTGTATTAATCTCCTACTGTTGCTATAACAAATTACCACAAACTCGGTAGCTTAAATCTACACAGGTTTATCATCTTGCAGTTGGGTAGTTTAGAAGTTAAAAATGGGTTTCATTGGGCTGAATCAACATGTCAGCAGGCTGCATTCTTTTCTGGAGGATCTAAGAAAGAATGTTTTTTCTTGTCTTTTTCAACGTTTAGAAGCTGCTTAAATTCCTTAGCCTTCAGACCCTTCCTCTATCTACAAAGCTGTAACCAGCAGGTCAAATTCTCTTCACTCAGCATCACTCTGACCTTTTCTTATTTTTCCACTATACCATGAGGACACTGCTGTTTTTTCACTTCCACATGATACCAGCACCTAGCTTATTGTACGAGCCCAATAAATTAATTAAATATTTATTAACTAGTTGATTATTAACAAGTATAAATATTAAAAGATGAATAAGCAAAGGTGGCAGAGACTGCAAAACTTGCATTATGCATGATTCTCCCACTATTCTACTGTGGGAGCTGGAGAAACTTATTTCTCTTTTCTGGAGTTCACCTTTCTCATCTGTATTATAATGAGCATTTGTTTCATCTTGAATGGCTAGGTCAGTTCTAAAATCTCATAATTCTCAGCCAAGGTACCAGCAGCTCCTGCTTTGCTTTTATTTTCTGTTTTCCTGTTTCATAAAGGTTCAAGTTTTCCACAACTCCAGGGAGCCTAATCCTTGTCACTTGTCAGTCATGTCAGTTGCCGCATTGCCTCCGATCCATTCCATACTCTCTCATCTTTCCCAGATTGCTTCCTGGCCTGTGCTCAAGCCATTAGCTCTACCTTCCTCAACAAGCCCTTTTCATCATCGCAGACTCAAAGCAATTTTCTTCCTCTGTGAAATGCTCCCAGACACTCCAGCCCCCAGAGCTCTCTTCTGTCTTGGCATCAATCACAACAGCGCTCAGAGAATAAAAGCTTCAGTATCACTGCATCAGGAGTAAAGGGACAAAGGGGTTATTCATTCATTCAACAAATATTTGTTGAGCATCTCCTCTTTTGCTGTTTTCCTCTATTCCACCAATTTGAGGGGGGAGACACAATAATGAGCAGAGCATTCATAATCTCTGCCCCGAGGGAATCCATGTATCTACATATGGGGGATAAGACAATTGCCAAATACAGGGCCATCTCAAACATCACATAGTTAGGGGATGGGAGAGTATGGGAGAGATGATTATGAAGGGGCAACAGGACCTCAGAGTGATGGTACATCAGCATCTTGGTAATGATGAAGATTTCAAGAGTGTGTACCTACATCAAAACATCAAACCATACACTCAAAATATGTGGTTTATTGCATATCAAATAATAAGTATATACCTCAATACAGTTCCTTAAAGTTAAGTGTTTCCATTAAAGAAAATGAGAAATTTGATTGCGCGTGTGCGTGTGCATGTGCGTGTGTGTGTGTGTGTGTGTGAGGGGTGAGAAGAAGGAAAGTGATAGGAGGCTTTTAAAAGAGATGGAAGGAGGGTAGATCTGTTAAATGTTTTACCATCTTAAATATCAGAGCTTAGAAATCACATAGATTCACTTTCAGTTTCCATCCTGGACCCTGAAGCCGAGAGTTGTGATGGTTTTCATAAGGTCCTGTAACTCTTTTCTGGTTATTAATACTGTGAATAACAACTACCATCATTTAGGCAACCACTAAGCACCATGCCCTGTAAGAGGTGCTTGAAGTCCATTATCTCACCGGTCCTCACAATTTCCCTTCTAAGTAGAGATCATTATTTCCTTTTATGAGGAATGAGAAAACAGGCTCAGCTAAACACCTTTCTGAAACCCACATGGCTAGAAAATTGAAGGGCCGTAATTTAAATCCAGGTCATTTTGAGTCCAAAGAGCGTTTTTCATTTTAATAAAACCTAGCATTACCTACATATAATTACCTACAAAGCATTTCAATTTCAAGTATAAGGTGAAATTATCATATAAATTTTATAAAACGCAGGGCCTTTGGGATGAAACTGTTTTGGAGCCAGATAGAGGTGACGGTTGCACAACATTGTGAATGGACTGAAAGCTACTGACTTGTAGACTTTAAAATGCTTAATTTTATGTTTTGTGAACTTGACCTTGATAAAAACAAAGAAATATTTAACTTCAGTTAAGGTAAAACACAAACCTTTTTTCATCATTAAATTCAGTAAAAGGGAGTTATTATTTCTAGCTTGATTTTATATTAATAGACATATTATTTTGAAAGCCTTCTAGAAATTTCTTGAGCTGAAGAATAATAATACAAGACAAATTAGAGTGTATTAGCAGTGCAGAGGGTATGACAGGAAAAGATCTCGGCTATAATCAGGGTGGCTGCATGGAGTTGGGTAGGTTGGGAGTTTATGCCCATACACTTTGGGTAATTTTTTTTTCTTTTTGAAATCTTGGTTTTCTTAAAATCAGGATGGTACAACCTGCTCTGCCTGCCTCAGAGTCTTATTATGAGGCTCAAATAAGATCCAATTGGAAGCTTTTTGTAAATCTAAAAAGCTAAACAAAATTGAGGCATTATCATTATCGTCCGAAACAGTGTAATTTAAGCAAAGAGCTTCTCTGTGGCATGATGGCTGATAAGGAGCAGAGATGATGTTCACAAAGCATCTAATGAGCTAGTCGTGAATCTGGACAGGCTCTGTGACTCATATGGCCGATATAATATGGCAAAAGTCATACTGGGCCAGCTCCTGGGCTTAATACCTATAAAACTAGCAACTTCTGATATCTGTTTCTTCCTAATGGGCTTGGAGAAGCTAGTCACTGTGTAAAAACTGACTTTCCTGAGTCCACCGTGCTTTATGGAAGCTCAAGCCAGCCACACCAAGAGGCTCAGGGGAAAGACAAGAGTTTGGAAAGACAAGCTATTCCAACTATCCGAATCCAGGTCCCAGATGAGGAGGGAAGAAACTATTTTGAACCTCAGTAGGTACATTCAGTTCAGTTCAGTTCAGTCGCTCAGTCGTGTCCGACTCTTTGCGACCCCATGAATCGCAGCACACCAGGCCTCCCTGTCCATCACCAACTCCTGGAGTTCACTCAAACTCACATCCATCGAGTTGGTGATGCCATCTAGCCATCTCATCCTCTGTCATCCCCTTTTCCTCCTGCCCCCAATCCCTCCCAGCATCAGAGTCTTTTCCAATGAATCAACTCTTCGCATGAGGTGGCCAAAGGACTGGAATTTCAGCTTTAGCATCATTCCTTCCAAAGAACACCCAGGACTGATCTCCTTTGGAATGGACTGGTTGGACCTCCTTGCAGTCCAAGGGACTCTCAAGAGTCTTCTCCAACACCACAGTTCAAAAGCATCAATTCTTCAGCACTCAGCTTTCTTCACAGTCCAACTCTCACATCCATACATGACCGTTGGAAAAACCATAGCCTTGACTAGACGGACCTTTGTTGGCAAAGTAATGTCTCTGCTTTTGAATATGCTGTCTAGGTTGGTCATAACTTTCCTTCCAAGGAGTAGATACATTAGGGATTAAAAAAAAAAAAAAAAGCAAGGAATCTAGTGGAAAGTCAGAATTGAGAGCTCAGATATATGGTCTCAGTAGAGCTACCTCCAGTTCTCTTGGGGCCACCTCACCTGACACCCCAGTCACTGTTGGACAGAAATGAGCCATTCCTATTGTGTCCAGACTAAATCCTCACCCAGAGAATAACAAACATGATAAAATGATTGCTGTTTCAATCCATTGACTTTTGGTTGTCTTGTTATGCTGCAATAGAAGACTAGAAGCCCAAGAGAGGAGAACCATCATGGATCATAGAATCAGGCCAGATTTGATACCTGGCTCTCCCACTTCCTTCTACCTTGTGTGACCTGGGCACCTTAATTAGCATCTCTGAGCCTCAGTTTCCTAATCTATCCAAAGGGAACAATCCCACCTACACTGCAGGGCTATTGTAAGAAATATACCAAATGTATGCAGACTTTCAGGCATGTAGTAGCACTCAATAAATGGCACCTATAATAGTCATCATTTTAAGTTCTTGCTGAGCTGTTAGTCCTCCTACACAGAAAAATGGAAACATTTTTGGAAGTGTTTCTGCAATTAATTTTTTAGTTTAATTCAGCTGAATCCAAATAGGCTGCCAGATTGTTTTCTTAATCAGAACCCCTTTCCCAGGACTGTGCCCTGTTGGGAACTGCTTTTGGCTGGGGGTGCCACCTCCCATACTGGTGCTGGCATCTTTTCCACTTCTCCATTTCCCATTTCCCTTTGAACCTGGGGCTCTGTGTTGGATATCTGGGGACTCCCCGCTACAAATGGTTTCCAGAGTTAGAACTATAGATCATGATGACTGTGTAGGGGTTTGGTCCTTTCGCCCTTTCTCACTAATTATACTCCTGGCTGAGAGTCTGGCATGAGGTTTTGATTCACAGCCAGCTGTAGACTGGGCACTCTGGGCAATCAGTGTCTGTGCTACAGCTGTTAGTCCTGGCCTGGGGGGTCTCTCCGGATCTTGGGTGGTGATGTGAATGCCAAACATCGCCCTCACTCTGCCTGCTCTGCTCCTTCATTTGCTTTCTCCTGCCATAGCCACTGTCTGGCATGGGGGCCGTGCGTGGGAGCACAGGCTGTCAGCCCCCCCTCCCAAGGCTCTTTAATTTCCTGTCCTCCCAAATCCAAGCAGCCTCTTAGGACCTGTTTAGAAAGACTGATTTATCAGCTCCAAATACCAACAGCGGGATTGTGGGGGATCATGAGCAGCCGGGCTAGATTGGAAACGTGGCTTCTTTATAAATGTTACAATTAACTAGACAGAATTCTCCTCACTCCTTTTCTCCCTCCCGCCTTTACAAGAGTCCCAGCATGGAAAAGATGCAGGGGCTGAGAGACCCCTGGGGCACCAGGCCTCGCTTGTCAGGACCACATGAGGAACTTGTGGGGCCCTGAGCCATGGGACCCGCCACCCTCTCAGATAAAAGGTGTTAGAGTTGGCTTTGACCCTGTGAAACAGCAGCCAGAGCACTGCAGTCTTGACATTTATTTCCTCATCTTCCTGTAAACACAGTAACCCCTTAATTAGTGCCCGCCGTCTCTGACGTCAGGCAGCAGGGCTCCTGTGGGCAGCAATCCATTTATCACCAGCTCAAACCGGTCTGCTTCCAGGAGCAGTCAGTGCCCCCAGACGATTTTCTCTGTCTGGAAAGAAAGAGCCAGAAGGGAGCCAAGGCAGTGAAAAGAGAAATGATCAGACCAGTGCTAATTTTCTCAGGAGCTGCTGGCTGTCCCCAGAACCCTGACAGTAGCTGAGAGAAGTGGGCAGGGTAGTGATGGGCACCTCTTCCCTCTGAATCTTCTGGAAGTGAGCTAACACCGATTGAAATAAAGGCTTTAGAGAACCCTATTGTATGTGTCTGCTTTTGTTCCCATTTTACAGAGGAAGAAACTGAGGCTCAAGGGAGTACTTAATGCACCCAGCTTGCCTTCATTTCAGTACAAAAATTACTGTATATTACTACAAACTGAGTAGCTGAAAACCACAGAAATTTGTTCATTCACAGTTTTGGAGGCAAAAGTCCAAAACCAAGGTGTCAGCAGGGCATGCTCTCTCCAGAGGTACTAGAGGTGAGTTCTTTCTCATCCCTTCTAGCAGTTGCAGGTGTTCCTTGGCACTCTTGGGTTTACAGCAGCAGAATTTCTATCTCCACCCCTGTTTTCACATGATGGGCTTTCCGCTCTGTGTCTGTGACCTTCTAAGCATACCAGTCATTGAATGAGGTAGGGCTCCTTCTAAACCAGTATGATCTCATTTCAATTTGAATACCTAAGCATAGATCCCAGGGCTTCCCTGGCGGCTCAGACAGTAAAGAATCTGCCTGCAATGCAGTAGATGCGGGTTCGATCCATGGGTTGGGAGATCCCCTGGAGAAAGGAATGGCAGCCCACTCCAGTATTCTTGCCTGGAGAATTCCATAGAGAGAGGAGCCTCCCAGGCTATAGTCCATGGGGGTCACAAAGTGTTAGACACAACTGAGCAACTAACACTTTCACTGTTTCACTTTTTTCAAGCATAGATCCTATTTCCAAATAAGGTGATATTCACAGGTTCAAGGTGATGATAAATTTTGGGGGGCGGGCACTGCTTTGCCTGGCACACCTGTAAGTAACCAGGTTCAGAGTCAAGATCTTTCTAAGGCTGGTGCTCTTTATGCTCAACAAACTGCCTCCAGGGCTGAATTCATGGTGCATGTATGTGTTGGTGAAAACCTAGATTTTTGTCCCTGGACAATGGTAACATTTCTCTTTTGCAGACTTGGAAGTATAAACGGACACAGTGCTTTGCCCTGTGCCCTAGCTGCTCTCTAACACTGAGCCCTTCCTCCCTGGGTTGCTCCTTCACTCTTATCTAGTTATCACCCAGACTTTCCTCCTTGGGCTCCCCAAGCACAATCTCAGAATCCTCATGCATCAAAGAGCCCTAAACAGAAAGAGACTCACAGATACAAAAAGCTAACAGATGGTTGACAGAGGGGAGATGGGTTGAGGTATGGGTGAAACAGGCGAAAGGGGTTAAGAAATTCAAGCTTCCAGGTATAAGATAAGTTATGGGATGCAATGTACAGCAAAAGAGTATAGTCAGTAATAGTGTAATCATTTTGTTTGGTGATAGATGGTTATTAGACTTATCATAGTGGTCATTTTATAATGTATTTGTCAAATCACTATATTGTACACCATAAACTTACATAATATTGTATATCAACTATACTTCAATTAAGAGAAAGACAAGAGGAAAAAAAAGAAAAAGCCCTTAAAGCTGATGTACAAACTTATAATCAGCTCACAAACACTGCCATCTTCTTCACAAACACAAACATCTTTGGCACTTCAGTGAAAGACAAAGTTTGCCTCCCAGCCCTAGCTTCTGCCCTCACACAGCCTGTAGGCTGTTCTTCTGTGGCTGTTCAGTTGGAGGTGGCATGAACTTAAAGCCCTTAACCCTACACCCCTACACAATTCCTACAGGTCTCTCATGCAGTCTCAGCTTAGTCCCAGCTGCCTAAGAGAGGAAGCAAAGGTAGTATTATAAAATAATCATGAGACTTAGAATGAGGCGAACTGGAGTTTGACCTTGAACATTGCCTTATTCTAGCTACACCACAAGTCACATATCTTTTCTGAGCCTCTGTTTCTTCATCTATGAGTAGAATAATACTGACCCAATCAGGTTGAAGTGAGGAAGAAGTAGGATGATTCATGCCAAGTACTTGGCACACTTAAAGTGCTCAGTTGGCTTCCCTTGTAGTTCAGGCAGGAAGGAATATGCCTGCCATGCAGGAGACCTGAGTTTGATCCCTGGGTTGGGAAGATCCCCTGGAGAAGGGAATGGCAACCCACTCCAGTATTCTTGCCTGTAGAATTCCACTCACAGAGAACCCTGGTGAACTACTGTCCATGGGATTGCAAAGAGTCAGACATGACTGAACGACTAACAACAAAGTGCTGGATAAATGCAAGCAGGGGCCACTGGTGTTCCCCATGAGACCTCATTGCCCCCAGTACTTCAGGGCATTTTAACCTGACCTCCCCCTGCAAGCACCTGGTCTTCTCCTATTGCTGGAGCCTTCATTGTCACCCAGGTGCCAGGAGATAGCTCCCTGGGAGTAGCCTTAGACAAATGGCTGTCAGGGGTTAGTGTTTAAATACTCTTGCTCCCTTTCCTCCAGAGTAGAGTGGCTTTGAGCTGCTGTCAGAGGTTCTCAACAGGATTAAGCACGAGTTATCCACAGTAGTGGCTGGATTGACAGAGTGCTGTTTCTTGATCATGTTGCCTCTCTGTCACACTTTTCTAGTCCTCTCCCTGTGATCCTTCTTTACCTTCCAGATAAACTACTGGCACCCAAATCCTTGTCTCAGAGTTGGCATCTGGATGACTTGAAACTAAGACAAAAATAAAGCTGTTAGTATTATAACCATACACATTTCATTGATAAGACTCTAGTGGTTAAAAGACTTCTTTATATTGAGCTGGAATCTGCCTCCTCATAAGTTTCGATCATTGGTGTCCATCTTGTCCCTAAACAGTATGAGTTGCTTCCTTTCCCTTTTCTACACCAGAGATCTCTCATCAGCCATCCATTACGCCTTTACCCCACCCTTAAGTCTTTTATTCTTCACTGCCTCACACTAGTTCTGTAAGAACCAGATCTATCTCCTCTTAGGACAACATGCTGCATTCTGTTCTCAGGAATTTCATTGGCTTTTTTTTATGGTTAAACCATTATCCAGATCTAGTTTTATGATGGTATTATGAGAGAAAGAGAGAGAAAAAGTAAGGGAGGAAGGAAGGAAGTGGAGGAGAAAGAGGAGGGGAGGAGGAGGAGAGAGAGAGGAAGGCAGAGAGAGAGGAAGAAAAGGAAGAAGGAGGAGAGAAAGGAAGGAGAAATCAATCAGGACAAGTGCTTCTGCTTTCTCTTAGAGGCTGCGTCCTAGTTCCTAAGATTTGTCCAACTCCCGGCGTTGGGTACCAGTTGAAAATCTGCATGTAACTTTACAGTCAGCCCTCCGTGTCAGCAGGTTCAGCCAACTATATCATGTAGCCCTGTATCATGTAGTACTGTTCAGTTCAGTTCAGTTCAGTCCCTCAGTCATGCCCAACTCTTTGCGACCCTATGAACTGCAGCACGCCAGGCCTCCCTGTCCATCAGCAACTCCCAGAGTCCACCCAAACTCATGTTCATTGAGTCAGGGGTGCCATGCAACCATCTCATCCTCTGCCATCCCCTTCTCCTCCTGCCCTCAATCTTTCCCAGCATCAGGGTCTTTTCCAGTGAGTCAGCTCTTCACATCAGGTGGCCAAAGTATTGGACTTTCAGCTTCAGCATCAGTCCTTCCAATGAACACCCAGGACTGGTCTCCTTTAGGATGGACTGGTTGGATCTCCTTGCAGTCCAAGGGACTCTCAGGAATCTTCTCCAACACCACAGTTCAAAAGCATCAATTCTTCGATGCTCAGCTTTCTTTATAGTCCAACTCTCACATCCATACATGACTGCTGGAAAAACCATAGCCTGGACTAGACAGACCTTTGTTGGCCAAGTAGTATCTCTGCTTTTGAATATGCTGTCTAGGTTGGTCATAACTTTCCTTCCAAGGAGTAAGTGTCTTTTAATTTCATGGCTGCATCTGCAGTGATTTTGGAGCCCAGAAAAGTGAAGTCTGACACTGTTTCCTCATCTATTTCCCATGAAGTGATGGGACTGGATGCCTTGATCTTAGTTCTCTGGATGTTGAGCTTTAAGCCAACTTTTCACTCTCCTCTTTCACTTTCATCAAGAGGCTTTTGAGTTCCTCTTCACTTTCTGCCATAAGGGTGGTGTCATCTGCATATCTGAGGTTGTTTATAGTTCTCCTGGCAATCTTGATTCCAGCTTGTGCTTCTTCCAGCCCAGCATTTCTCATGATGTATTCTGCATATAAGTTAAATAAGCAGGGTGACAATATACAGCCTTGATGTACTCCTTTTCCTATTTGGAACCAGTCTGTTGATCCATGTCCAGTTCTAACTGTTGCTTCCTGACCTGCATACAGATTTCTCAGGAGGCAGGTCAGGTGGTCTGGTATTCCCATCTCTTTCAGAATTTTCCACAGTTTGTTGTGATCCACACAGTCAAAGGCTTTGGCATAGTCAATAAAGCAGAAATAGATGTTTTTCTGGAACTCTCTTGCTTTTTCAATGATCCAGTGGATGTTGGCAATTTGATCTCTGGTTCCTCTGCCTTTTCTAAAACCAGCTTGAACATCTGGAAGTTCACGGTTCATGTATTGTTGAAGCCTGGCTTGGAGAATTTTAAGCATCACTTTACTGTAGTACTGTAGTATGTGTTTATTGAAAACAACCCCATAGATCAGTGGACGTGCATAGTTCAAACCAGTGTTGTTCAAAGATCAACTGTATACTTCTTCTTTTCTTTCTCACTTAAAAAAAGGACAAAGTTATATAAATAATTATATAACAATGTATTATTTGGTTTACAGCATTAATAGATATATATAGAAGTAATTCTACTAAAAGGGGGAAAAGGGAATAGATCTATATAGGAGTAACATTCAATATCTCACTAGAATTACTAGTGTAGAGCTGAGTCTGATAAGACATGAATGATAAGCTCTAGAATAACCAAACCACGAAGGAAATAAGTTTTAAAAGTACAGTAAATTATCATTAAAGAAATTTAAATGAGCTCCCCTGATGGCTCCTGCAATGCAGGAGATGCAAGTTCAGTCCCTGGGTTGGGAAGATCTCCTGGAGAAGGGCATGGCAACCCACTCCAGTGTTCTTGCTGGGAAAATCCCATGAACAGAGGAGCCTGGCTAGTTTTTAGGGTTGCAAAGAATCAGACATGACTGAAGCAACTTACCACATACTTGAGTACAAATGCTCTATTAGAAAATATTTGCTCAATTCTTTGCAAAGGAAGAAGAGAGATACAAAAGATATGAGACATATACAAACAAAAAGTGAAGTGGCATGCATAAATCTAACCATATCAATAATGACATTGTGTGAATGAACAAGCAATCCAATCAAAGGCAGAGATTGTCAGACTAGATTAAAAATAAACAATGCTCCAATTACATGCTGCCATAGGAAACACACTTTAAATTCAAAGATATACGCAACAATCCGGGTATAGAAGGTAATTTCTTCAGCCTGATAAAGAGCAGCTACAGAAACCTCACACCTAATAACATACTTAATAGTGAAAGACTGGATGCTTTCTCCCTAAGGTCAGGAATAAGACAAAGATGCCTGCTCTCATCACTTCTATTCAGCATTGTACTGGAGGGTCTAACCACATCCTAGACAAGGAAGAAAATGAAAGCATGCTTTTGAAAAGGAAAAAGTAAAACAATCTCTTTTTGCAGATGATGTGATTTTGTGTATAGAAAATTGTAAGGAATTTACTAAAACTGTTAGAACTAATTAGCAAGTTCACCAAGGGTACAGGATATAAGATAATATAAAAAAATTAGTTGTATTTCTATACATTTGCAATTATAATCTGAAAATTTTGCACTGTAACAATTGATTTTTCCTTTTCAGTGAGAATTAAGGTAGGATAGGAATTTCTCTCATTCTTTCTGCCTATTGAGATTTAAATTTTTATGGAAATTTCACCATTCATTGATTTAAAAATACTTTTTGAATGCCTGCTATGTTGCTAATCTGTATCTGTGTTTACAAACACTTGAGGGGATATAGATGGTTTATTCTTTTGAGAATTTTAGGTCATGTTCAGCACAGTAGCTCTTGTTTCTGTGTCATGCCTATGATCAATTCTTTGTAGGGAGCACATTAGGAAAAAAGTCTCATTCTCACCTTCTAAGATAAACTGTTTTCCAACATTTTCTAAGTTACTTCTTTGCAACTTAGAATGCATCTTTCCATTGTTTGTAGAGAAGCCAACAAATAGCATTAAACTCTGAATCTGGCTAGAATGCTGCCTTACTAAAAAAAAATATTAAATTTCACTTTGGGATGCCTTGTCCCAAGTAAGCACTATTGAGTGCTGCCATTATAAACTTATTAAGTCTCATAGGAGACACTGTATTTAAGTAGCTATTTGCTTTTCCTTGTGCCTTTCTCCAAAGAATGTAAGCTCAGCACGAACAGGCACTGTACCTGCCTTGTTTACCTGTGCTTTGCCAAAGTTTAACTGCTCAGCACTGTGTGTCTGGCACATAACAGGGACTCAGTAAATATTAACTGAATGAGTGGCTGGACTCTATTGGCTGCCAATGAAAGTAAAGTAGAATAAAACTTAAGCACTGGGAACTTTGATCCACACCTACACTAGATGAATAATTAATTATAGGTTACACAAAACAAATTATAAAAATTCTGAGATAAATATTTGTGACTTTGACTTAAGCAATTTTTAGATACACAATCAAGGTTAGGCAGATTTTTAGAGTTCTTCACTTTCCAGTGTTCTGCCATAAAAACTCTAAATAATTTTGCCTCACTATATCCTTATATCCACAAGGAGCTCGTCTCAGCAAGAACACTGGACTCTGCCTGCATTTACCTTTCCTGCACTGTAATCCCAAACTGGAAGGAGTGTACAAGTATCTATGTATGCACACTCACACACACACACACACACACACACACTACACACACAATGGGATACCGTTTAATAAAAAGGAATCAACTTTTGATACATACAACAATATGGATAAATCTCAAAATAATTTTGCTGAATGAAAGAAGCTAGACACAAAAAGTGAATGTATTGTATGATTCTATTTATATAAAATGTGAGAAATTGCAAATTAATCTATAGTGAGAGAAGGCAGATCAGTTTTTGCCTGACGATAGGGCTGGTGTAGGGAGAATCAGGTAGGAAGGAGTATGGAAGGATGCAAGGAAACCATTGTGGGTGGTGTTCAATATCTTGTTTGTGGTAATGTTTCACAGGTATATTCTTGTATAAAAAATGTATCAAGTTATACCCTTAAAAAAAAAAAAACCTAAGCACTGGGGTATGAGAATGTTGCAGGAAGGGGGACCCCTTCCAGGGCCTGAAACTGGGCTCTTGTCTATCACTCGGAAATGAATTGTCGGAGGAGACACATGTGCTGACAAAGCGAGAGATTTTATTGGGAAGGGCACCCGGGTGGAGAGCAGTAGGGTAAGGGAACCCAGGAGAACTGCTCTGTCACAGGGCTTGCAGTCTTGGGTTTTATGGTGATGGGATTAGTTTCTGGGTTGTCTTTAGCCAATCATTCTGACTCAGAGTCCTTCCTGGTGGTGCACACCTTGTTCAGCCAAGATGGATGCCAGAGAGAAGGATTCTGGGAGGTGGTTGGACAGGTGGTGTCTCCTTTTGACCTTTCCCAAACTCTTCTGGTTGTTGGTGGCTTATTAGTTCCCTGTTCCTTACCAGGACCTCCTGCCGTAAAACAACTAATGCAAATTGTTACTATGATGCCTGGCCAGGGTGGACGGTTTCAATCAGCGTGCTTCCCCTAACGAGAAAACAACACATCGTGCTAGAATGAGCACTCGGTGGAAAGGCAAAAGGCCCTGTTGAAATCTATCACTGTGTAGAGGAGGAAAAATAATTTTCTCTCTGTCCTTCTGAGTTCTTGGCTGAGACTTCTGTGATGAAAGATAGATTAGCAAGAGAAAACAAAAGAGAAGTTTATTGACATGTATTTTGTCTGTATCTCTCATGTCAATGCTTGCTCCTTGGAAGAAAAGCTGTGACAAACTCAGACTGCATGTTAAAAACCAGAGACATCACTTTGCTGACAAAGATCTGCTGTAGTCAAAGCTATGGTTTTTCCAGCAGTCATGTATGGATGTGAGAGTTGTACCATAAAGAAGGCTGAGCACTGAAGAATCGATGCTTTCAAACTATGGTGCTGGAGAAGACTCTTGAGAGTCCCATGGACAACAAGGAGATCAAACCAGCCAATCCTAAAGGAAATCAGTCCTGACTATTCACTGTAAAGACTGATGCTGAAGCTGAAGCTCCAATACTTTGGCTACCTGATGCAAAGAGCCAACTCATTGGAAAAGACCCTGATGCTGGGAAAGACTGAGGGCAGGAGGAGAGGAGGGTGACAGAGGATGAGGTTGGATGGCATCACTGACTCAATGGATGTGAGTTTGAGCAAACTCCAGGAAATAATGAAGGACAGGGGAATGTGGTGTGCTGCAGTTCATCAGGTTGCAAAGAGTTGGACATGACCGAGTGGCTGAACAACAATAGCTCATGTCTACCTGGGAGATACCCAGGGGGAAATGTTTAACTCTCTGACGTAGCTGAGAACCCCAACTTAAATAGCATCCTCCACTAAAGATGAAAGAAATGTGGAGTGCCAGTTATGGGAAGACCACCAGGAAAAAGCATGATTAAAAAAGAATAAGGTGTGTTATGTCGGTGCCTTCTCTCTTGTTAAGGATCTTAGGTCGGCTCTGGGAATTAACCTTTGTCCCTCTGAAAAAGAGGAAGAGGTATACCTTGTAAATTTACGTCTTGCTTTTAGGCAAATAAGGGGAGGGCAGAGAGCTTGTGTTTTATCTGCTCCTCTTCAGTTGCTTTTAGCTAGAAACAATCCTTATGCCAAGGTAGCATATTTTGGGGTGGTGTATTCCTGTTATCCTTCATCTGCAAGCCATGTGTTCTTCTCTAAGCAGCTTTTCTAAGTCTTAAATTCTTCAGTGTCAAATATCTCTAAAGTTCTTCCCAGAGATCAAACAGTATGGGGGAAATACTTGAATTTACTTATCTTGTACAACGCCACTTGAAGTGGGACAGGCATGATTAGAGAAAGATAGAGAGGTAGGCAGAAACTTTCTGGGAGATTCTGAAGGAGACTTCTGAGGACTTTGAAGGACTTTGCAAGTGATGGCCCCGTTATTATAATGTCCTCATTTTCCCAGAACACTATGGCTCTCTCTCTCCTAGCTATAAGTGCATCATTAGAGTATCCTTATGCCCATCATTTGTAATTAGGGCCATTTTCGCACTCATGACAAGTCTGGAGAGAGAGACATAATGAGATAAGAGACAGAAAAGGATTGGGTAAAGGAGACATATGTGTTTGCGTGAGAAGGAGCTGGCTGGTGATGAAGCAAACTGGTTTGTAAGTGGCAAATGACAGGAAAAAAAAAAAAAACACACAGAAATAGTGTTCCTCATTAGGAGGAAGAAAGGAAGTGGTGGGGAATAAATGGTAGATGAACCATTTCTCCGTGCTGTGTATTCAAAGGCAGTATCAACCCACAGCGATTAGGGGCAAGAAGGAAAGCGTGTACCTATGTGTGAGAGAGATCAGTTACTCTTTTGCAGATGCTGTTTTCTTTTTAATGTTTTGTTAACAGAGGACAGTCTCTTTTTACTCAATACCTCAATTATTTTGCAACTGGGCTTCAGTTTGATGTCTTAATCTATCATGGGTGACTCCCTCTGTATCCTGACACTGAAGCAGGTAGTTAAGGCTGTGCCAGCTGCCTCTGGGGAGGGGGTTATTCTGGCAGAATCAAAGGCAAGATAGCCCTCAAAATCTCTCCCCAGGATAGTCTATTCTTTATGGGGAGTCACAGAGGGAGAAGTCTCTTCTCCAGACCAGAAAGAGACATCCCAGGCTGAATAAAGGAGGAGGATGAAAGCAGAGATATCTATGGATCTTAGAATAAAGGGGACCCCAGAGAATGTGTTAGAGCCCCAGAGGAGAGGGCCACTGCCTGTGTTTCTTAGGATGTCACAGAGGTACAGAAGAGAGACCTAGAGACCTGAAAAATGACTGGTACCTCCTGGATCCTAGATTGTCCCAGAAAAATCCCTGTGTCCCAAGCATGGCATGGAAGACTGCTGAATCTGAAGGGAGTGATGACATTTCAGTGACTTTGGGGGGAACAAGACACCATTCCATACTCTCCAGGCCTCATTTGGCATGAATATCATGGCCCCATCATTATGGATTGAACTGTGTCCCCTACAAAGATACATTGAAGTCCTCATCTATAGGACCTGTGAATGTGATGTTATTAGGAAATAGCATCGTTGCAGAAGTGACCACAATAAAATCAGGTCATACTAGATTTCGGTGGGCTCTAATCCAATAATTCTGAAGTCATATAGGAGGGAAGGACATACAGACACAGAAGGAAGACGGTCATAGGAAGACGGAAGTGGAGATTAGATTATGTTGCCACAAGCCAAAGAAAGCCTGAGGCTACCCAGAGCTAGAAGAGGCCAGGAAGGATCCTCCCTCTAGAAACTTCAGAGGGCGTATGGCCCTGACAACACCTTAATTTTGGACTTCTAGCCTCCAAAGTAACCATGAGTAAATAGATTTTTATTGTTTTAAGCTACCCAGTTTGTGGGCACTTTGTTAAGACAGCCTTTAGAAACTACTAGAGCACCTTTAAAGATCTTGGAACTGTGATACAATCCAAGAGAAAAAACTCTGTTAGAGTAAACAGAAAATTAAGTACTTAAAAAAAAAAAAAATTCCCCTAACCAACATAAAAAGAAAACTTTCCCCTTTTCTCTCAATTTAACATTTTATTTAGAAAAATTGATACTGTAAATGCTTTTCCTGGTTCTTTGAGACATATGCAACTCTTTCTAAAAATTAAATAAGCCACTTGCCAGTTTTGTATCCCAAGAATGCCTTCCTTAGAGGCCTCAGAGCTATCTTTGAATGTTAAGGAGGGTGGTGCCTGTATCTGTGGGGGTTTAAGCCTACCACTTGGCTCTATGATGTAGTCTTTTGTTTCTCATAATGATAGAAGTTCTATATTTTTTTGTTTAGTAAAGATAATTAAACATGTGTGTAGTAAATTGTATCTGCCTGGCTATATAAAAGAGAGAGATTTCTTTCTCTTGGCAATTTCCTTAGCAGATTGCCTTGATATGCATCACAGTCTGGTTTAATGCTTAGGATTCACTGGGTTGGCATGAGATTTTATATTGAATTATTTCCCTTAACAACTCCAATACTGGAGTAGCATGCCAGATGCTCTGGGTTTGAATATGGTAAATCTACTCCACCTACAATTGCCTTATTTTTCTATGGCCCCTCAGCTTTCTTTTTCTTAGTGTTTGCATTATATACCTTTTTTTGGTCTTTTAAATGTTTTAGAAAAGCTAATCATAATATTTACATGCTTAGAAATTTCAATGGTTTCTCACCACCAACCTACTGTCTAAATCCCTCAACACTGTATAAATTTTTTTATTATCTGACTGCAGTCTTCCTAGCATCATCTACCATCAATGGTTTGTAGTAGGACATTTTGACACCCTTATATGATGAGGTCGGAGAAGGCAATGGCACCCCACTCCAAGACTCTTGCCTGGAAAATCCCATGGATGGAGGAGCCTGGTAGGCTGCAGTCCATGGGGTTGCTAAGAGTCAGACACGACTGAGTGACTTCACTTTCACTTTTCACTTTCATGCATTGGAGAAGGCAATGGCAACCACTCCAGTGTTCTTGCCTGGAGAATCCCAAGGATTGGGGAGCCTGGTGGGCTGCCATTTATGGGGTCGCACAGAGTCAGGCATGACTGAAGTGACTTAGCAGCATATGATGAGATAATAGAAGCAGAAAGCTAAGGAAAAACTAGAGCTAGGAAAAGCTTTCTGGTCCTAGTGAGGCCATGAACTGTTAGACAAAGATCCAAAAAATCCACTTCACTTATCTGGTCTTAGCTTTTTCATCATAAAGAGAAGATTGTAAGAAATTGTTTCAGAAGTACACATAGTGCATTACTGGTACACATCGACTGTGATGGTCTGTGATTCTAGGAGAATCAAGTTTAGTTTTTCAAGTCATGGACCAGCCTGATGCTTCAGTACCTTGGCTGGATGTTCAAAGATAAAAATCAATTTGTGCTTCTCTTTCTACCCCTCTGAACCTTGTAGGAACTATTACTCTAAAGAGATGAAATGTCATCCATGCACTGGTCATGAGCTTTGTTCCATGGAACCCATTGTGAGTATCTTCCTTGACTGAACTTCTTCATCTAAAAATTTAAGATTAACTTTAGGATTAGCCTGGAGAAGTGTGTATAGCTCATGTGTTTCTGCTGGGAGTCTGATTCCTGACTCAGACCGGAATCATAAGTAATGACTACTGTGATTGCTGGCTATCAACCACAGCCTGTATTCACCTAGTTTTGCCTCTTGGTTTCCCTGAAGAACAAATGTTGAGGGAGCCTGGTACCTAAAGTTAGACTATTCATTATCTGTTCATTCAGTTATCAAGTACCTACTGTATACCAGACACTGCCTTACATACTAGGGATGTGGTGTACAAATTCCCTGTACTCAAAATCACAGTCTTCCCAAGTGTTGAAATTCTTCAGGTTGTCTGTGTCACACAAATGCAGGGAGCATATTCACACTGTGACCATGTGAAGGGTGAGCCCCAGGAATGGTGCAACACAGTGGCCCCACTTGGAACGTTTCTCAGCTCTCACTAACCTTCCATTCAGTTTGAAAGAGTGCTTCAGGTAAGCCAAGCATAAGATTATCTTTAACTTGAAAAAAGCTAATTAACAGGAAACCTGTTAAAAAGGTCTTAGAAAAATTTAAGACTCTTGGATTTTAGCTTTAAATAAGTCAAAAGTCAAAGCTTCAAAAGTGATTCCCACGTGGGCACGTTCTTACTCTGTTTGGTTTTAGACCCATGTGAACATTTCTAATAGTTTAAGGGGCCTCTGGATTGACATTTCCCAAAGTATGTTCCTTGAAACACAAACAGAAAAGTTATTTGATGAAAAGGTTCTGAGGTTAAGTAAGTCTGGAAAACTCTAGGTCAAATAGGTTTCTTTATTGCCAAGTCCAGGAGAGATAGATGTGCTAATGAGGAGTGTGGGTCTCTAAGGGAAGGAATAAATATATTAAATCAACAGAACACTGTTTTCAGGAAGCACATCATAGGCCTGGACTTCTGCTAGAGCCATTTGGGGAAATCTTCCAGATGGTTCTTTGATCTTGGCCAGGATCACCTGTTAATATGTGTATACTAGTGGGTTATACAATACATGGCAGCAAGCAGAACTGGATGGGGGACAGCATAGTGTGTCCCTTAGGGAAAAAAGTAAGCTTGAATTTTATGACATCCTGTGACACTGTTTTTCACAGAATAGTAGTAAGAGCAGATATTCTCCCTGAGGGGGAGGGTCAGCTCTGTCTCCTCGATGCTTTGGGCAATACCTCACACAAGTTACTGTTCAAGACAAGCCTGTTGAAATAAATTTAATGCATGGGTTTGCAATATATTGTAGACTTCACATGGGTGTACATGGGTTTCTACGTGTGAACAACTGCATTCACTTAATTCGTCATAAACATTCTGCCCTAATGTATCTCTAGCACTGCCTGTATGAGGCAGTTTTTATCAGCAACAGAGAGAATAGAGGACTGCTTTGTTCTGATTTTTTCTGAAAACCAATAACACTGTGATCAGGACAACATCGGCCTCGCTGATGAAGCTGAGAACCATTCACAGGTGACCTTTTCAGCATGTAAATTGTTACCTCTTTGCCGCCCCTGCTCTGAAATTTCCCAGCACTGGTCCCACCACACAGAGTGGCAGCAAATGTCATCCTGGCTCATGGTGGCATAGCACAGAGATAAATCAGTATTACTCTTATCTATTCTTTTGGGAAGAAAAACAGCAGTCGTGACCTGCTGTGGGTCAAACTTTCCCCCAGATGAAATGATTTTTCTTCTGGATTTGAGATAATTTCCATATTCTAAGGAGGAAGGGAGGGAGCAGCTCCCAGAGAGAGACCCAGGCTGCAGCAGCCTGTTCCTGATTCTCTCTCCGTGTGAGCCAGCGGCAGGTCCAGCATACTAAGTACTTCTCGGTGCTATTTTTCTTTTCTAAAACGTCAATGCTGTTGTAATCTGCAAGAAGAAGCTGAGTCCCCAGGGGAGCATTTGGAGAGAGGCTTAGTCATAAGGACACACATATTGATTTTACCTGCCATGCCCTGAGCTCTGCAAGGACCCAGAACTTTCAAAGAAGCAACGCCTTTGTTTATTACCTTCATCTTTGGACTGAAATATCTCCAGTAGTGGGGCTGAGCTAGTAGGGATAGGGGTTGATTTTTGTTCCTGTTTTAATTTTCTCACTGTGAAAAAATTTTAATATACCTCAAAGTAAGGTAATTTAATAATTATCAAGGTTTTGCATGTAGTTTGATCTTTCTCCCACACCCTTCTCTGGCTGAAAGGATTTAAGGCAAACACCAGACATCATATCATTTCATGCCTACTTACTTGAATATAATCTCTGTTAAAAAAAAATAACCAAAATACCATTATATTACTCAAAGTGTGGCACCGTAACTCATAGATGGTTATCATATTTGAAGTATCAGGATATTTTCAAATTCCCTAATTGCTCTTTTCATGGTTGTTTTATTCAAACCATTTGCATGTATTTTTTTAAAGGCCACATGTATCTTTTGGTTGTATGTCTCTTAAGTTTCTTTTAATCTAGAGCTGAACCCTCTCTCCTTTTTTTTCATGCCATCAACATATTGAAAATAAGCTATGCTACCTTAAAGAAAAAATAGATCTCTAATATCATTTCCTTTCCCTTCCAGTATCTCCTCTCTACCCAGGAAAAGGGGAGCTTTAATATTCACGAAAAAGAACCCTGGTTACCGTTATTTCCCTCCTTCAAAGGAATGGAGTTTTAAGTTGGGCCCATGATTGTCCAATAGAAAGACCAGATATCCCAGTCACCTTCACAGTTAGATGTGGCCAAGTGTGCAAAAGTGGCTGTGAACTTTGTAAGTTCAAGATATCCTTTAAGGAGAGAAGCTCTCCACACCCTACTTCTTTTCCCCATTGCCTGAACTGCAGGCATGGTGTGAGCCATCTTGGACCATGCAAATGGCACAACATCCCCAAAACTGGCAGAGCCACCAAATCGAAGGTCGCCAGCACCTTCCTAATTTTGTGAGGCAGAACTGCCATTCCAGCTCAGGCTTACTTCAGAGATAAACATCTACCTTGGTTAAGCCACTGTTACTTTGGGACTTTGTCTAACGCAGCTACATATATTTGCTTACAAATTTAATATCCAGATTTCATATGTCTTCAACCTCATTTTCTGTTTTAATGCCTTTGGGAAGGTATTTCATCTTGCTAATTCTGAGTTTCCTCAAATATTAAAAGGAATGATATTAGTACCTCTCTCCTAGCATTGTTGCAAGAATTAATTCAGACATGCATTATTCAACAGATATATATTGAGTACCAGGTGTCAGTTAATATGCTGCGCACTGGCTGGGCATTTAGTGCTGAATAAGATTCTCTTCGGGCCCTGCAGGAGATGATGATCTATCAAGGGTGTCGATGAGTAAACAGATAATTAAAAAAACAATAGGAGGACTTAGGCACTGCGTATTATGGAAACACAAAAGAGGTAGCATCCAGCTCTTTCAGGGTGGGGCATTAGGAAGAGTTCCTGGTGGGGACTCTCCGAGACCTGAGGGAAGGACAGAATTAGATCAAAGGAGCCTGAATAGGGAACTGCTGGACTGTTTGTTGCCTTTCTTACTTGAAAACATATGTTGGTGTTGTACTTTGTACCAGGCACTGTGCTTAATGTTGCACACACAGATGACTAAAACACGATCTGTTTTGCCTGGGGGAAGTACACAGTCTAGTGAAGGAGACAGATGTTAGGAGATAAATTATAAAACACAGTGAGAAGTACTTCAATAGGACCCCGAACTCAGCAGTAGGAAGACAGAGCACAGACAAAAATAATAGCAATTAACATTTACGGAGCTCTCCCCATGAGCTTGGCACTATGCTAAGCACTCTATACACATAGCTGATTTTTAAATGATAATAACAGTAACACTTATGGGGTTTGAGCCAGGCACTCTTCAAAAGGCTTTGCATGCATTGTTGTTGTTCAGTAACTCAGTCATGTTTTGACTCTTTGCAACCCCATGGACTGCAACACACCAGGCTTCCCTATGCTTCACTATCTCCCAGAGTTTGTTCAAACTCATGTCCATTGAGTCGGTGATGCCATCCAACCATCTCAGCCTCTGTCGCCTCCTTCTTCTCTCCTCAATCTTTCCCAGCCTTAGGGTCTTTTCCAGTGAGTCAGCTCTTTGCATCAAGTGACCAAAGCATTGGAGCTTCAGCTTCAGCATCAGTCCTTCCAGTGAATATTCAGGGTTGATTTCCTTTAGGATTAACTGGCTTGATCTCCTTGCAGTCCAAGAGACCCTTGAGAGTCTTCTCCAGCACCACAATTCAAAACCATCAATTGTTTGGTGCTCAGCCTTCTTTATGGTCTAGCTCTCACATCCGTATATAACTCCTGAAAAAAATCGTAGCTTTGACTATAGGGAACTTTGTCAGCAAAGTGATGACTCTGTTTTTTAATGCGCTGTCTGGGTTTGTTATAGCTTTTCCTTCAAGGAACAAGCAGGAATTAATTTATCTGTATGTACAATGAAAACCCTAAAATCTAAGCAATATTATTATCTCCACTTCTAAGATGAGAAGACTCAGGCCTAGAGAGGTTAAACACCTTGTTCAAGGGCTTCCTTGGTAGCTTAGCTGGTAAATAATCCGCTTGCAATGTGGGAGACCTGGGTTTGATCCCCAGGTTGGGAAGCTACCCTGGATGAGGACATGGCAACCCACTTCAGTGTTCTTGCCTGGCGAATCCCTTTGGACAGAGGAGTCTAGCAGGTTACAGTCCATGGGGTTGCGAAGAGTTGGACACAACTGAACAACTAAACACAACAAGGTCGTGTGGCTGGTAAATGGCCCAACCAGGACATAAACTTGGCTTCCAACTCTGTATTCTCAGTCACTCTGGTGGGGCTTCCTCCACAGAGCATCTGACCACATGTGGGAAAAGAGGAGGCTTTAAGGGAGATGAAATGATATGGACCTCAGCTAAAGGAGAACAACAGGGCTAGAGAGGGGACTGTAGTCATCTGAGGGAGACCTGACAGAATTTGTTGCTTATTAGGTAATGGTGAGAGGTGGAGGAGAGGCAGATGGAGCCAGGGAGCTGAAGAAGGGACCATGGGAGGCTCTAGAATAAGAGAATGGGAGGATGGCGATGCTGTTAATCAAAAATATGAGAAAACAGACATAGTATAGAAAAGACAAAGAACACTATTTGATCGTGTTCCCTTTAAAAGTCCTGGTGGAAATCCAATTGCAGTTGAGGAGCTAGAGCTCAGGAATGAGGATAAAGCCAGAAATAGAGATTGCTCAGTCATCATGTGGAAGATCATAGAAGACATGGGATGAGATCATACATGGAGTGGATATGTGTGGCAAGAATAGAAGAGAACTACGAATGGAACCAGAAGAAACCCTAACATTTAACGGTAGACTGAGCTGGTAAGACAATAAAAGAGATGGTGTCAGGTAAAAGATTTCCCTTTCTTTTTCCATGAACCTGGAAATAAATTCTGGATCATCAGCAGCCATCTTACAACCTTGAGGTAACAAGAGGAGGGAAAGATCAAGAGAATCACAGATACATTAACCTAACAGTTAGGTTACCAAATCACATGAGTATTTAGCTTTCTACAGACTTTTCTTTTTCTTTTTTGATATTTTGTTGACATACAATATATATTAGTTTCAGGTATACAACATAGTGATTTTGCATTTACATACGTTATAAATTGATCGCCATGATAAGTCTAATAATCACCTATCACCATATAAAGTTATTACAGTGCTATTGACTAGATGCCCTGTGCTGTTTATTACATTCTCATGATTAATTTATCATATAACTGAAGATCTGAACCTCTTAATCCCCTTCACATATTTCCTCCATACTCACACTCCCTCCCTTTTGGCAACTACCTGTTTGTTCTCTGCATCTATGAGTCTGTCTGTGTTTTATTTGTTTCATTTGTTAGATTCCACATGTAGGTGAAGTCATCAGTCCTTGTCTTTCTCTGACTTATTTCACTTAGCATAATATCTTTTAGGTTCATCAATGTTGTCACAAAGCAAGATTTCATTCTTTTTAATGGCTGAATACTATTCAATTGTTTATGTATGTGTATAAAACACATCTTCTTTATCCATTCATCTACCAAAGGACAGTTAGGTTGCTTCTATTTACTTAAATAATGTTGCAATGGATATCAATTCAGTTCAGTTCAGTCACTCAGTCATATCCAACTTATTTCAACCCCATGGATGGCAACACGTCAGGCCTCCATGTCCATCATCAACTCCTGGAGTTTACCCAAACTCACGTCCATTGAGTCAGTGATGCCATCCAACCATCTCATCCTCTGTCATCCCCTTCTCCTCGTGCCCTCAATGTTTCCCAGCATCAGGGTCTTTTCCAATGAGTCAGCTCTTTGCGTCAGGGGGCCAAAGTATTGGAGTTTCAGCTTCAACATCAGTCCTTCCAATGAACACTCAGGACTGATCTCCTTTAGGATGGACTGGTTGGATCTCCTTGCAGTCCAAGGGACTCTCAAGAGTCTTCTCCAACACCACACTTCAAAAGCATCAATTCTTCAGCACTCAGCTTTCTTTGTAGTCCAAATCTCACATCCATATATGACTACTGGAAAAACCATAGCTTTGACTAGATGAACCTTTGTGGGCAAAATAATGCCTCTGCTTTTTAATATGCTGTCTAGGTTGGTCATAACTTTCATTCCAAGGAGTAAGCATCTTTTAATTTCATGGCTGCAATCACCACCTGCAGTGATTTTCACGTCCAAGAATATAAAATCTGCCATTGTTTCCCCATCTATTTTCCATGAAGTGATGGGACTGGATGCCATGATGTTAGTTTTCTGAATGTTGAGCTTTAAGCCAACTTTTTCACTCTCCTCTTTCACTTTCATCAAGAGACTCTTTAGTTCTTCTTCACTTTCTGCCATAGAGGGGATGTCATTTGCATATCTGAGGTTGTTGATATTTCTCCCAGCAATCTTGATTCCAGCTTGTGCTTCATCCAGCCCAGCGTTTCTCATGGTATACTCTGCATATAAGTTAAATTAGCAGGGTGACATTATACAGCTTTGACATACTCCTTTTCCTATTTGGAACCAGTCTGTTATTCCACGTCCAATTCTAACTGTTGCTTCCTGACCTGCATATAGGTCTCTCAAGATGCAGGTCAGGTGGTCTGGTATTCCCGCCTCTTTCAGAATTTTCCACAGTTTATTGTGATCCACACCATCAAAGGCTTTAGCATAGTCAATAAAGCAGAAATAGATGTTTTTCTGGAACTCTCTTGCTTTTTTGATGATCCAGCATATGTTGGCAATTTGATCTCTGGTTCCTCTGCCTTTTCTAAAACAAGCTTGAACATCTGGAAGTTCACAGTTCACATATTGCTGAAGCCTGGCTTGGAGAATTTTGAGCATTACTTTACTAGCATGTGAGATGAGTACAATTGTGCAGTAGTTTAAGCAGTCTTTGGCATTGCCTTTCTTTGGGATTGGAATGAAAACTGACCTTTTCCAGTCCTGTGGCCACTGCTGAGTTTTCCAAATTTGCTGGCATATTGAGTGCAGCGCTTTCACAGCATCACCTTTCAGGATTTGAAACAGCTTAACTGGAATTCCATCATCTCCACTAGCTTTGTTTGTAGTGATGCTTTGTAAGGCCCACTTGACTTCACATTCAGGATGTCTGGCTCTAGGTGAGTGATCACACCATTGTAATTAACTGGGTCGTGAAGCTCTTTTTTGTACAGTTCTTCTGTGTATTCTTGCCACCTCTTCTTAATATCTTCTGCTTCTGTTAGGTCCCTACCATTTCTGTCCTTTATTGAGCCCATATTTGCATGAAATGTTCCCTTGGTATCTCTAATTTTCTTGAAGAGATCTCTGGTCTTTCCCATTCTATTATTTTCCTCTATTTCTTTGCATTGATCACTGAGGATGGCTTTCTTATCTCTTATTGCTATTCTTTGGAACTCTGCATTCAAATGGGTATATCTTTCCTTTTCTCCTTTGCTTTGGCTTCTCTTCTCTTCACAGCTGTTTGTAAGGCCTCCTCAGATAGCCATTTTGCTTTTTTGCATTTCTATTTCTTGGGAATGGTCTTGATCCCTGTCTCCTGTACAGTGTCATGAACCTCCATCCATATTTCATCAGGCATTCAATCAAATCCAGTCCCTTAAATCTATGTGTCACTTCCACTGTATAATCATAAGGGATTTGATTTAGGTCATACCCGAACGGTCTAGTGGTTTTCCCCACTTTCTTCATTTAGGCCTGAATTTAGCAATAAGAAGTTCATGATCTGAGCCACAGTCAGCTCCTGGTCTTGTTTTTGCTGACTGTATAGAGCTTCTCCATCTTTGGCTGCAAAGAATATAATCAGTCTGATTTCGGTGTTGACCATCTGGTGATGTCCATGTGTAGAGTCTTCTCTTGTGTTGTTGGAAGAGGGTGTTTGCTATGACCAATGCACTCTCTTGGCAAAACTGTACTAGCCTTTGCCCTGATTCATTCTGTACTCCAAGACCAAATTTGCCTGTTACTCCAGGTATCTCTTGACTTTCTACTTTTGCATTCCAGTCCCCTATAATGAAAAGGACATCTTTTGGGGGTGTTAATTCTAAAAGGTCTTATAGGTCTTCATAGAACCATTCAACTTCAGCTTCTTTTGTGTTACTGGTCAGGGCATAGACTTGGATTACTGTGATATTGAATGTTTTGCCTTGGAAATGAACAGAGATCATTCTGTCGTTTTTGAGACTGCATCCAAGTACTGCATTTCAGACTCTCTTGTTGACTATGATGGCTACTCCATTTCTTCTAAGGGATTCTTGCCCGCAGTAGTAGATATAATGGTCATCTGAATTAAATTCACCCATTCCAGTCCATTTTAGTTCACTGATTCCTAGAATGTTGACGTTCACTCTTGCCATCTCCTGTTTGACCACTTCCGATTTGCCTTGATTCATGGACCTGACATTCCATGTTCCTGTGCAATATTGCTCTTTACAGCATCAAACCTTGCTTCCATCACCAGTCACATTCATGACTGGGTGTTGTTTTTGCTTTGGCTCTGTCCCTTCATTCTTTCTGGAGTTATTTCTCCACTGATCTCCAGTAGCATATTGGGCACCTACCCACACGGAGAGTTCATCTTTCAGTGTCCTGTTTACCTTTTCATACTGTTCATAGGGTTCTCAAGGCAAGAATACTGAGATGGTTTGCCATTCCCTTGTCCAGCAGACCACATTTTGTCAGAACTCTCCGCAATGGATATAGGGGTGCACATGTCTTTTCAAAATAGTATTTTTGTTTTTTTCAGGCAAATACTCAGAGATGAAACTGATGGACCATACGATGCTTCTATTTTTAATTTTTTGAGGAGCTGCTATACCATTTTCCATAGTTGACTGCACCAATTTGCATTCCACTAACAGTGCACAAGTGTTCCCTTTCCTCCACAGCCTTGCCAACAGGTATTATCCATTGTCTTTTTGACAGTTGCCATTGTAACAGTCATGAGATGATAGCTCATTGTGGTTTTCATCTGCATTTCCTCAATGATTAGTGATGTTGAGCATTTTTCATGTATCTGTTAGCCATCTGTATGTCTCCTTTGGAAATATGTCAATTCAGTTCCTCTGCTCATTTTAAAATCAGACTGTATTTTTGGTGTTGAATTATGTGAGATCTTTATATATTTTGTATATTAACCCCTTACTGGATATTGGATATATCATCTGCAAATATCTTCTCCCACTTGGTAGGTTGCCTTTTTGTTTTGTTTATTATTTTCTTCACTGTGCAAAAACTTTTTAGTTTGATGTATTCCTATTTTTTTCTTTTTCTTTTGTTTCCCTTGCCAAAGAAGACCTGTTCAAAAATATATTTCTAAGGTTGAAGTCAAAGAGCTTACTTCCTATTTTATCTTCTTTATGGTTTCAGGTCTTACACTTAAATCTTTAATCCATTTTGAGTCTATTTTTATATATGGTGTAAGAAAGTGGTCCAATTTTTTTACACAGAACAAGAAAGTGGTTCACTTTCATTCTTTTTCATGTAGCTATCTAGTTTTTCTAACATTATTCATTGAAGAAACTGTCTTTTCCCATATATTCTTGGCTCCTTTGTTGTAAATTAGTTGGCTATATATGCATTGGTTTACTTCTCCATTCTATTCCATTGACTTATATGTCTGTCTTTATGCCAGTACCATGATGTTTTGATTACTATAGCATAGTTTGAAATCAGGGAGCCTAATAACTACATATTTCCTCTTTTTTTCTTAAGATTGCTTTGGCTATTTGGGGTCTTTTGTGAATTGGTACAAATTTTAGGTTTATTTGTTTCTGTTCTATGGACTTTTTAGTAGGTAGTTATAAAACAGAGATTATTCTCAGCTACAAAGTGAAAATAGCTGTCATAAAGGATGGTTGTCCTTTCACAACTGTCATTTGTGACAGCTAAGCCTAGAAAAGTATACTCCATAAACAGATGTGGCATCAAGATACATGGTAGTATGATTTCCTTAAGTACTATCTGACAATCTGAGAACAGTATCAAAGAAAACAAATGATTGGCTATCTCTTAAATTGGGGACCAATTGCATGGGGGTAAAGAGAATGCATTATACACAATAAATGGTAAAAACACAAGTTTTTCATGACCTTTGGGTCCTAACTAGGTAAGGAAGATGAATCCAAGTGGAGGCTGACATCTTGGACTTCCCTATCTTATTATAGAGAGGTTGAGTTCTCTATGAGGACAAACTGTAATCCTAATAGTTAAAGGGTAATAAAGGGCTAAATCTTATGCCAACAGAAAGAGATTCCCATAATTTAAGATTTCATGACAAGAAAATGGAATTGCGATAACAGAGAAAATAAACAGAGAAACAAAAGCCATAAAAAAAGATAAAGAAAGACACCAGATAAAAGAATCAATACAAGAAGAGGATATGACTCTTGTCAACATATATGCACCTAATACAGGAGCACTTAAATACATAAAACAAATACTGACAGACATAAAAGGACAAATTGACCAGAAGACAATAATAATAGACTTTAAAACCCCACTCACATTAATGAGTAAACTTTCTAGGGAGAAAATCAATAAGACAACAGAGATCCTAAATGATACCACATTCTAGGGCACAAAACAAGCCTCAACAAATTTAAAAGGATAAAAATTATTTCAGAAATCTTTTCTGACTACAATAGCATGAAACTAGAGGCAATGGCACCCCAATCCAGTACTCTTGCCTGGAAAATCCCATGGACAGGGGAGCCTGGAAGGCTGCAGTCCATGGGGTTGCTGAGGGTCAGACACGACTGAGCGACTTCACTTTCACTTTTCACTTTCATGCATTGGAGAAGGACATGGCAACCCACTCCAGTGTTCTTACCTGGAGAACCCAGGGATGGGGGAGCCTGGTGGGCTGCCATCTATGGGGTTGCACAGAGTCGGACACGACTGAAGTGACTTAGCAGCAGCAGCAGAAATCAACCAGAGGAAAATATGATTACATGGAGACTAAACAACATGCTAATAAAAAACCAATGCATTAATAATGAAATTAAGTAAGAAATAAAAACACACCTTGAGACATTGACATACAGCTATACAAAATCTATGGGATGCAGAAAAAGCAGTTCTTATGGGGAAATTCATAGTGATACATGCCTTCATCAAAAAGGAAAAAAAAAAAAATCAAACAGTCTAACCTACCACCTAAAAGAATTAGAAAAAGGAGAACCAACAAAATCTAAGACAGAGGAAGAGAGGAAATAATAAAGATTCAAGGGGGAATAAATAAAATAGAGGTTAAAAAACAATAGAAGAAATCAACAAATCAAGAGCTGATTCTTTGAAATGGTAAACAAAACTGACAAACCTCTGATCAGACTGACCAAGCAAAAAATTGGGGGAGAATCCAGATCAACAAAATAAGAAGTGAAAAAGGAGAAATAGCAACCAATATTGTATGAATACAAAAAAAAAATGTTATGAACACTTATATGCCAACAAATTTGACAATCTAGAAGAAATGGACAAGTTTCTAGAAGCATACTGTTCTCCAAAACTGAATCAAGAAATAGATCATTTGAACACATCATTCCATAGAATGATGAACAACATCTGAAAAAAGAAAAAACCCAAACTCTCTACAAACAAAAGTCCAGTACCAGATGACTTCAACAGTAAATTCTACCAAACATATGAAGAATGTAAATTGATTCTTCTTAAATTCTTCCAAAATATTGAAGAAGAGGGAATATTCCCAAAGAAATTCTATAAAATCACCATCACCATGATAGCAAAATCAAAGATACCATCAAAAAAGAAAATTCAATTCAGTCACTCAGTCGTGTCTGACTCTTTGCTACCCCATGAACTGCAGCATGCCAGGCCTCCCTGTCAATCACCAACTCCCGGAGTTCACTCAAACTCATGTCCATCGAGTCAGTGATGCCATCCAGCCATCTCATCCTCTGTCGTCCCCTTCTCCTCCTGCCCTCAATCTTTCCCAGCATCAGGGTCTTTTCCAATGAGTCAGCTCTTTGCATCAGGTGGCCAAAGTATTGGAGTTTCAGCTTCAACATCAGTCCTTCCAATAAACACCCACGACTGATCTCCTTTAGGACAGACTGGTTGGATCTCCTTGCAGTCCAAGGGACTCTCAAGAGTCTTCTCCAACACCACACTTCAAAAGCATCAATTCTTCAGTGCTCAGTTTTCTTTATAGTCACACCCATACATGACCACTGGAAAATCCACAGCCTTGACTAGACTGACCTTTATTGGCAAAGTAATGTCTCTGCTTTTTAATATGCTGTCTAGGTTGGTCATAACTTTCCTTCCAAGGAGTAAGTATCTTTTAATTTCATGGCTGCAATCACCATCTGCAGTGAATTTGGAGCCCAGAAAAATAAAGTCAGCCACTGTTTCCACTACAGGCCAGTATCTCTGATGAATACGGTTGCAATAATAATATAAGCAAACAAAATCCAACAACACAAAGAAAAGATCATACACCATGATTAAATTGAATTCATCCCAGAATCACAAGGATGGTTCAACATACACAAATCAGTTACTGTGATATACCACATCAACAGAAAAGACAAAAACCACATGATCATCTCAGTAAATACAGAAAAAAAAAAGCATTTGATAAAATTCAACATCTATTTGTGATTAAAAACCCTTAGCAAAGTGTCTATAGAGGGAGCATATCTCAACATGATAAAAGCTACGACAAACCCACAGCCAATATAATACTCAGCCGTGAAAAGCTGAAAGCCTTCCTGTTAAAATTTGGAAGAATACATGGATGTATACTCTCACCACTTCTGTTCAACACATTGTTGAACATCCTAGCCACAGCAATCAGACAAGAAAAGGAAATAAGAGGTATCCAGATTGGAAGGGAAAGGTAAAATTGTTATTATATGTATATGACATAAAACTACATGTGGAAAACTCTAAAGACACCATACAAAAGCTATTAAAACTGATAAATGAATTCAGCAAGGTAGCAGCATAAAAGAAATATAGAAATCATTTGCATTTCTTTATATTAACAATGAAATATCAGAAAGGGAATGAAAACAAGCAATCCCTTTTTAAATCACATCAAGAACTCCTAAGAACAGAGGTTCTATTGAATCTAGAAAGTCTGGAAGTCTAGAGAAGCTAGCTATGACAGTCAAAAGTAACCTCATCGAAAAATGAGACTCCTCCCCCTTTTAGGAGAGAGCTGCAGATTCTTTACAGTTGGACTTGCTCTCTTATCCTCATAGTGCACCCACTATGGAGGCATAATTCACCACTATACTGGCTGCCTGTACAAAGACTTTTCTCCTGGGAAAAACTATAAATCATTGTAAGCTGGTGGCCATAACTCTCAGGTGCTTACATAAGACTGTGCAAAAGGACAGTAATTTGAAACTAATTACACTGTTACTAGTCCATGAAATAAATAATTTTTTAAAAACCACAGAAAAATAGAAATAAACCTCACCAAGGAGGTAAAAAACTTATACACTAAGAATTACAAAACATTGATAAAAGAAAATTGAAGGTGATTCAAAGAAATGGAACAATATCTCCTGCTCTTGGATTGGAAGAATGAATATTGTTAAAATGGTAGTACTATTCAAAACAATCTATAAGTTTAATGTGATTCCTAACAAATTATCCATGATGTTTTATCATAGAACTAGAACTAATAATTCTAAAATTTATGTGGCACCATAAAGACCCAGAATTGCCAAAACAACCCTGAAGACAAATAACAAAGTAAGAGGCATAATCCTTCAAGACTTCAGACAATATTAAGAAACTACAGTAATTAAAACGGTGTCAGTTCAGTTCAGTTCAGGTGCTCAGTCGTGTCCAACTCTTTGCGACTTCATGAATCGCAGGATGCCAGGCCTCCCTGTCCATCACCAACTCCTGGAGTTCACTCAAACTCATGTCCATTGAGTTGGTGATGCCATCCAGCCATCTCATCCTCTGTCGTCCCCTTCTCCTCCTGCCCCCAGTCCCTCCCAGCATCAGAGTCTTTTCCAATGAGTCAACTCTTCGCATCAGGTGGCCAAAGTACTGGAGTTTCAGCTTTAGCATCATTCCTTCCAAAGAACACCCAGGACTGATCTCCTTTAGAATGGACTGGTTGGACCTCCTTGCAGTTCAAGGGACTCTCAAGAGTCTTCTCCAACACCACAGTTCAAAAGCATCAATTCTTCAGAGTTCAGCTTTCTTCACAGTCCAACTCTCACATCCATACATGACCACTGGAAAAACCATAGCCTTGACTAGATGGACCCTTTGTTGGCAAAGTAATGTCTCTGCTTTTGAATATGCTGTCTAGGTTGGTCATAACTTTCCTTCCAAGGAGTAAGTGTCTTTTCATTTCATGGCTGCAGTCACCATCTGCAGTGATTTTGGAGCCCCCAAAAATAAAGTCTGACACTGTTTCCACTGTTTCCCCATCTATTTCCCATGAAGTAGTGTGACACAAAAACAAATGTATGGATCAAAGAAATAGAATGGAGAGTCCAGAAATAAACCCACACAGCATCTGCAGTCACTTAATCTTTGACAAAGGAGACAAGAATATAAAAATGAGAAAAAGAGTCTCTTCAGCAAGAGGTATTGGGTAATTTGGACAGTTGCATGTAAATAATTTAGAAAATACCCTCACACCATGCACAAGAATAAACATAAAATGGCTTAAAGACTTAAACATAAGACATGACACCATAGAATTCCTAGAAAAGAACATTGCAAAAGTTCTCTGACTTAAATCATACCAATGTTTTATTAGATCAACCTCCCAAGTCAATAGAAATAAAAGCAAATATAAACAGATGTTGCTGCTGCTGCTAAGTTGCTTCAGTCGTGTCCGACTCTGTGTGACCCCATAGACGGCAGCCCACCAGGCTCCCTCGTCCTGGGATTCTCCAGGCAAGAACACTGGAGTGGGCTGCCATTTCCTTCTCCAATGCATGAAAGTGAAAAGTGAAAGTGAAGTCGCTCAGTCATGTCCGACTCCTAGTGACCCCATGGACTGCAGCCTACCAGGCTCCTCCATCCATGGGATTTTCCAGACAAGAGTACTGGAGTGGGGTGCCAGTGCCTTCTCCGGTAAACAGATGGGACCTAATCAAACTTACAAGCTTTTTGCATAGCAAAGAAGATCATAAGCAAAATGAAAAGAGAACCTTTAGAATGGAAAAGAAATTTGCAAACAATGCAACTGACAAGGGCTTAATTTCTGAAATATACGAACAATTCATGCAACTCAACAAAAACAAACAACCAAATTTAAAATGGGCAGAAGAACTAAACAGGCATTTCTCCAAAGAAGACATGCAGATGGCCAACATGCATATGAAAAGATGCTTCAGTGTTGCTAATTATTAGAGAAATGCAAATCAAAGCTACAATTAGGTATAACCTCACATTGGTCAGAATGGCCATCATTAAAAAGTCTACAAATAACAAATACTGGAGAGGATGCAGATAAAACAGAAACCTCCTACACTGTTGGTGGGAATGTACATTGGTATAGCCACTATAGCATATAGTAAGGAAGTTCCTCAAAAAACTAAAAATAGAGCTATCATATGATCTAACAATCCCATACCTGCGCATATACATGGATAAAACTATAATTCAAAAAAATACATGCACCTCTATGTTAATAGCCAACACATGGATAGAACCATATTCACATAGCCAGGATGTGGAAACAACCTAAATGCCCAATGACAGATGAATAGATAAAGAAGATGTGGTGCAGCTATGTGACTCCATGGACTGTAGCCCACCAGGCTCCTCTGTCCATGGACTTTTCCAGGCAAGAATACTGGAGTGGGTTGCCATTCCCTTCTCCAGGGGATCTTCCTGACCCAGGGATCAAACCCAGGTCTCCTTCATTGCTGGCAGATTCTTTACCCTCTGATCCACTAGGGAAGCCCCAAACAATGAAATACCAAACCGTAAAAAAAAAAAAAAAAGGAAATAATGCCATTTGTAGCAACATGGATGGACCTAAAGATTATCACCCTAAGTGAAGTAAGTCAGAAAAAGAAAGACAAATACCGTATGATATCATTTATATGTGGAATCTAAAATATGACACAAATGACCATATCTACAAAATAGAAACAGATGCACAGGCCCAGAAAACAGACTTGTGCTTGCTAAGGGGAAGAAAGGTGGGGGAGGAATGCAGTGTGAGTTTGGGAGTAGCAGATGCAAACTATTACATATAGAATGGATAAGCTACAGTGTCCTACTGTACAATAAAGCAAACTGTGTACAATATCTTGTGATAAACCATAATGGAAAAGAATATAAAAAAGAATGTATGTATGTGTTTAACTGAATCACTTTGTTGTATAGCAGAAATTAACACAACATTGAAATACTTCAATAAAAAAATAAGATATCAGAGGTAAAATGTTTTCAAATAGTGACAAGTTCAAAAGTGAATGGTTGTAATGGAGTAGAAGTGAAGTCTACCATCAAAATAGTTAAAATTAATAATCAGCATTTTACTGCAGTTGAGAAATGGAGTATTTCCTGCCATATCAGTAAACAAGGATGTTGCAGTCACCAGCAATTGTAGCCACTACAGATGGTGAACTCCTAGAAAACTCAAGAAGGAAAAGAAAACCTGCCAACTAGCACCATCAGACTGCAGCCACTCCCGACGGTGAGCCCTGAGGAAACTCAGAATGTTGTGAAAACACAGGACACTGGCCTCAGATAGGTGAGGTGCATATCAAAGGAATGATTTCTGTGAGCCAGGACTCTTGGATCTTCCCGTACATAGAAAACTGATAAATTCCTTAGCCTAGAATATCTGGTTTTCTGTAATTAACAGTAATCTTTTGGTATTTAGACTTGCTGTTTAGTCGGTAAGTTGCATCTGACTCTTTGTCACCCCATGGACTGCCCTCCAGGCTCCTTTGTCCATGGGATTTCCCAGGCAAGAATACTGGCATCAGTTGCCATTGCCCTCTTCAGGGCAGCTTCCCAGCCCAGAGTCTGAACTTGCATCTCATGTTTGGCAGGCAGATTCCTTATCACTGAGCTACCTCAGAAGCCCATCGTTTAGACTACCTGCCCTTTGTTGCAAAATTTCTGTATAACCTAACTCTTCCTCTTGCCTCCTCAGAGCAATTCTCTCAGGGTTACTTGAAATGCTCTCTTCCAGGCTTGAAATCCTAAAAATTCCCACCAAATAAAACATAACTCTCAACTTACAGGTTGGGAGTATTTTTTAAGTCAACACAGCGCTTGTGTACCAAATTCCAAGTGTATTAAGAAATATTGTTAAGGCTGCCATAACAAAGTACCACAAACTGGGTGGCTTAAACAACAGAAATTTATTTTACAGTTCTAGAGGCTAGAAGTCCAATATTATTGTATCTGCAGATTCAGTCTCTTCTAAAGCCTCTCTCCTTGATTTATAGGTAGTTACCTTCTCCCTGTGTCTTTATATGGCCTTCCTTCTGTACCTCTCTGTCCCAATCTCCTCTTTTAATAAGCATACAAAATTTATTGGGTTAGGTCCCACCCTGATGATCTTATTTTACTTTAGTTACTTCTTTAATACCCTATCTCCAAACACAGTCACATTTTGAGAGGGTGAGTGTTAGCCCTTTAACATGTTAAAAAGGCATGAGTTAGAGGGTAGGATACAATTTTGCCTGTATCCCCAGGCAACTTGCTGTTTATTTCCTATATATGAGTGCTAATTTATTGTATGTAGCATTCAGTTCTAACACAGTCTTTTGAGAGCAGAAGTATTATTTTCAATTTTACATATTAAAAAAAGTAATATGTATTCAGATTAACTTGCCCAATGTCTTATTCGGGCTGCTGTAACAAAAATACTGTAGACTGGTGGCTTAAAAAATAATTTATTTCTCACAGTTCTAGAGGCCTGGAAAAGCCAAGATCCAGGTGCCTGGTGATTCAGTGTCGGTGAGAGCTTCCTTCCTGCTTTGCAGATGGCCTTCTTCTTGCTTTGTCCTCACATGGCAGAGAGAGAGAGAGAGATCTCATAAGGATATTTATACTGCCGAGAGGACTCCACCTAATGACTTTAATCTAACTAAATTACCTCCCAATGGCACCACCTTCAAATACCATCACAAAGGGGATTAGGGCTTCAACATGAGTTTGGGAGGAACACATTCAGTCCACAGCACCTGAGTATACATGGCTGTTGCCTGGTAGTGCTTGTAATCGACCTCGGGTCTGATTCTCAAGCCCGTGTGATTTTTTTTTTTTTTTTACCACGTTTCTTCTTCTAATTTATTTATTTATTTGGCTGTGTCGGGTCTTAGTTGTGGCATGTGGGCTCTAGGACATGTGGGCTGTTACTCCATGGCATGTGAAATCTTAGTTCCCCAACCAGGGATCGAACCCATGTCCCCCATGTTGGAAGGTGAATTCTTAACCACTGGACCACCGGGGCAGTCTCATCTTCCTTTGGTTTAAATTTTACACCCTCTTCAAAATGGATTAGAGGAAGCATCCTACTGTTATTTCTAATGTGATGTTAAAGTACTTTTTATCCTCAAGTTCTGTGTTTTAATAGGTAATGAGGTATATAGAGGAGAGTTCATCAACCATAAAAGGGAACCAATAAGAAAGTTTTAAAGGAGACCAGTGTGTAGAAATAAAAGATCTCCAAAGAGAACTAAGAAATAAGCATAACTCCAGGATGCTGCATTTCTGTTTGCTACACTATTAGTTTCCTATTGCTGCTATATCAAATGATCAGAAACTTAGCAGCTAAAAAGACTACAAATTACTGACAGTTCTGGAGGTCTGAAGTCTGAAATGTCTTATGGATCTAAATCAAGATGGTAGCAGGACTATATTCTTTTGGAAGCTCCAGGGGAGAGTCAATTTCTTTGACTTTTCCATCTTTGAAAGGCTGCCTATATTCCTTGGCTCCTAACCCCTTCCTCCATCTTTAAAATGCATCGCCCCAACCTCTGTTTCTATCATTATATCTCCTTTTTCTCATGGTGGCCCTCCTGCCCCTCTCTTACAAGGACCATTATGTTTACATTGGACCTACCTAGATAATCCAGAATAATCTCCCCAAATTAAGGTACTTAATTACATCTGAAAAATCCCTTTTTCATAGGTTGTTGGGTTTTAGAGCATGGACATCTTTGTGGGGGACATTATTCAGTCTGTTGTACCTACTAATGGCTGCCCTTTATGAATAATTGAACTAGGAGGGACAGTACCATGGATATTATTAAAGCAGGCTACAATTCTCAGTATTTAGAAATTTAAAAGCAGAAATTGGGAAGAGTGCAGCACCAATAAACCAGTTAAATAATGTTCCTTTATATATTGTAGTTTGTATGGTGTAGCCAATTGTAGTTGACGATGACTCTGAACAATGAGCATCCCCAGGCATAAGATGTATGACTCTTATTATGTTAATGTTTGGGAGCTTAAAAGCAGAGCATGAATTGCATTCATGATTCACTCTTCTATGTGAGATGTGAAAGGGACAATAAAACATTGCTATTGTCAAGCACACATCTTGATTTCTTTAACTCATAGCAAAAGCTGTTTTAGGCAAGCAAGATGTACTTTTTCATCTAGAGAAGTGAAATAATAATAACTTCTTTGTAGGTAGGGTTGCTTGGAGTTTAAACAGATGTGGGGGAGGTGGTATGTGAGAACACATTGTAGTGTTGGCTTTCATTGGACTACCTATGGCCATGGCACCATTTACAGGTATTTGGGACCCAATTCTTCCAAACCCACAGGAAAATAGCTCTTTTTGAAATTATAAGGAGTCATATAAGTTGCTTTAGTCAACAAAGATGATTGAAGACTCTCAGGCTACATTTCCTCTGCATCAGTGATTGTGAGAGCAAGTCTTGACACCATCATATACAAAAAATACCTGATTCTGAGCCTACACATCAAGGAGATTGCACTGAAAAGCATCCCAGACCCAAAGCAGGGTAGATATGAACAAGAAATAGACTCTTGCTTGAAGCCACTAAAGTTCCGGGAGAAGGGGTTGATTTTGTATAGTTAAACCAGCTTTATTTGGCTAACATACTTTTACAGACATAAACCTTTGAAGGTGAGAGAAGCTGCTTCAATGAGATTTTGATGCTAAACTGCTTCAGAGCTTTGAGACTTTCAAATTACTATATAGTAGTAATATTAATAATATAATTGTTACTGATGTTGATGACACTGAAAGCACCTTAGACTCATGGTAAACATCTATACTGCTCATGGTGGTATCTATAGTGCCAGTTCAGTTCAGTTCAGTTCAGTTGCTCAGTCCTGTCCAACCCTTTGCGACCCCATGAACCACAGCACGCCAGGACTCCCTGTCCATCACCAACTCCCAGAGTTTACCCAAACTAATGTCCATTGAGTTGGTGATGCCATCCAACCATCTTATCTCTGTCATCCCCTTCTCCTCCTGCCCTCAATCTTCCCCAGAACAGTGCAAAAACACACAATGGGCACTTATTAAATATTTGCTGAATTAGTAAATTTCAGTTTTCATTTAGGAAGGGATTTTAGAATTAAGTAAAAGAAAGCTACAGTTTGATTGAGCTGTAACTAATAGACAATAATCTTGATCATGGCCCCATCACTTGATCTGGTCCCATCACTTCATGGGAAATAGATGGGGAAACAGTGGAAACAGTGCCAGACTTTATTTTGGGGGGCTCCAAAATCACTGCAGATGGTGATTGCAGCCATGAAATTAAAAGACACTTACTTCTTGGAAGGAAAGTTATGACCAACCTAAATAGCATATTCAAAAGCAGAGACATTACTTTGCCAACAAACGTCTGTCTAGTCAAGGCTATGGTTTTTCCAGTAGTCATGTATGGATGTGAGAGTTGGACTGTGAAGAAAGCTGAGCACCAGAGAATTGATGCTTTTGAACTGTGGTATTAGAGAAGACTCTTGAGAGTCCCTTGGACTGCAAGGAGATCCAACCAGTCCATTCTAAAGGAGATCAGTCCTGCGTGTTATTTGGAAGGACTGATGCTAAAGCTGAAACTCCAATACTTTGGCCACCTCATGCGAAGAGTTGACTCACTGGAAAATACTCTGATGTTGGGAGGGATTGAGGGCAGGAGGAGAAGGGGACGACAGAGGATGAGATGGCTGGATGGCATCACTGACTCGATGGACATGAGTTTGAGTGAACTCTGGGAGTTGGTGATGGACAGGGAAGCCTGGCGTGCTGCAGTTCATGGGGTCGCAAAGAGTCGGATACTACTGAGCGACTGAACCGAACTGAATGTTAAAAGAGTACGGTAATTCACTGTATATTGGCATTCATTTGCTTTTCAAACTTTACTCTTTACTACTGTCTTCATCAACCAGTGTATTGAATGTTTGCCAAGTTTATATCTACTTCAATCATTAATGGTTTTCCTAGGTGTTTTAAGACTGTTAGAGTCTTCTCTATAACAGAGTTATAAAGAGCCTTCTGTCTTTCCCAGCATCAGGGTCTTTATAAATAAGTCAATTCTTCACATCAGATGGCCAAAGTATTGGAGCTTCAGCTTCAGCATCAGTCCTTCCAGTGAATATGCAGGACTGATTTCCTTTAGGATTGACTGGTTTGATCTTCTTGCTGTCCAAGGGACTCTCAAGAACTTCTCCAGTACCACAGTTTGAAAGCATCAATTCTTTGGTGCTCATCTTTATTTATGGTCCAACTCTCACCCCACAGATTACTGGAAAAACCATAGCTTTAACTAGATGGACCTTTGTTGGTAAAGTAATATCTCTGCTTTTTAATATGCTGTTTTGGTTTGTCATAGCTTTTCTTCCAAGGAGTGAGCATCTTTTAATTGCATGGCTGCAGTCACCATCAGCAGTGATATTGGAGCCCAAGAAAATAGTCTGTCACTGTTTCCAATGTTTCCCCATCTATTTGCCATGAAGTAGTGAGACGGGATGCCATGATCTTAGTATTTTGAAAATTGAGTTTTAAGCCTGGTTTTTTTTTTCTCCTCTTTCACTTTCATCAAGAGGTCCTTTAGTTCCTCTTTGCTTTCTGCCTTAAGAGTGGTGTTATTTGCATATCTGAGGTTCTTGATATTTCTCCCTGTAATCTTGATTCTAGCTTGTGCTTCATCCAGGCCAGCATTTCACATGATGTACTCTGCAAATAAGTTAAATAAGCAGGGTGACAATATACAGCATTGACATACTCCTTTCCCCATTTGGAACCAGTCTGCTGTTCCATGTCTAGTTCTAACTATTGCTTCTTGTTCAGTTCAGTCACTCAGTTGTGTCCGACTCTTTGAGACCCCATGGACCGCAGCATGCCAGGCCTCCCTGTCCATTAGCAACTCCTGGAGTTTACACAAACTCACGTCCATTGAGTCGGTGATGCCATCCAGCCATCTTATTCTCTGTTGTCCCTTTTCCTACTGCCTTCAGTCTTTCCCAGCATCAGAGTCTTTTCAAATGAGTCAGCTCTTCACATCAGGTGGCCAAAGTATTGGAGTTTCAGCTTCAACATCAGTCCTTCCAATGAACACCCAGGATTGATCTCCTTTAGGATGGACTGGCTGGACCTCCTTGCAGTTCAAGGGACTCTCAAGAGTCTTCTCCAACACCACAGTTCAAAAGCATCAATTCTTCAGTGCTCAGCTTTCTTTATAGTCCAACTCTCATATCCATACATGACTACTGGAAAAACCATAGCCTTGACTAGACAGACCATTGTTGGCAAAGTAATGTCTCTGCTTTTTAATATCCTGTCTAGGTTGGTCATAACTTTCCTTCCAAGGAGTAAGTATCTTTTAATTTCACGGCTGCAAGTACCATCTGCAGTGATTTGGGAGCCCCCAAAAATAAAGTCAGCCACTGTTTATTGACCTGCATACAGATTTCTCAGAAGACAGGTAATATGATCTGGTATTCCCATCTCTTGAAGAATTTTCCAGTTTCTTGTGATCCACACAGTCAAAGGCTTTAGCATAGTCAATGAAACAGAATTAGATGTTTTTCTGAAATTCTCTTGCTTTTTCTATGACCCAACAGATGTTGGCAATTTGATCTCTGATTCCTTTGCCTTTTTTAAATCCTGCTTGAACATCTGGAAGTTTTTAGTCATGTACTATTGAAGCCTTGCTTGGAGAATTTTGATCATTACTTTGCTAGCGTGTGAGATTAGTGCAGTTGTGCAGTAGTTTAAGCATTCTTTGGCATTGCCTTTCTTTGGGATTGAAATGAAACTGATCTTTTCCAGTCCCGTGACCACTGCTGAGCTTTCCAGATTTGCTGGGATATTGAGTGCAGCACTTTAACAGCATCATCTTTTGGGATTTGAAATAACTGAACTGGAATTCCATCACCTCCACTAAGTTTGTTCATAGTGATGCTTCCTAAGGCCCACTTGACTTCACACTCCGGAATGTCTGGCTCTAGGTGAGTGATTGCACCATCATGATTATCTGGTCATGAAGATCTTTTTTTGTATAGTTCTTCTGTGTATTCTTGCCACCTCTTTGTAATATCTTCTGCTTCTGTTAGATCCATACCATTTCTGTCGTTTATTGTACCTATCTTTGCATGAAATGTTCCCTTGGTGTGTCTAATTTTCTTGAAGAGATCGCTAGTCTTTCCCATTCTATTGATTTCTTATATTTCTTTGCATTGTTCACTTAGGAAGTCTTTCTTATCTCTCCTTGCTATTCCTTGGAACTCTGCATTCAGATGGATATCTTTCCTTTTCTCCCTTGCCTTTTGCTTCTCTTCCTTTTTCAACTATTTGTAAAACCTCCTCAAACAACCATTTTGCCTTTTTGCAATTCTTCTTGGGGATAGTTTTGATCACTGAAGGAAAGTTACATGGCTCAAAATAGCCTGGAGTTAAACTACACTCCGGGTCCTCCCGACCATTCTATGCAAAACAAAGAACTCTCTCACCCAAAGAAAAAAATGGACATTAAGTTTGATTACACCCAGCTTCCAGCCAGTCCAGTCTCTGGCTGATCTCCAGAATTCCTTGCCCCAGCCATTTAAGAGATAACTACTCCGAACAACCTTAGAGAAGAACAGGCCCCCCTAAGACAGTAGATTTCCACATATATGCCTATACATACTTGTTCTTTTCTTGGGTTAGTGAAGCAGCTCACTAATCTGACTGCTGCCCCTTCTTGCCTCATTAAAGGTGATATGTTCCTGTAAAGTGCCAGTCTCATTCTTTTTCTGAACCTTGCCTTGTCTAACTCCATACCCTACAATCACCACCTCCTATACAGTGTCACAAACTGCCATCCATAGTTCTTCAGGCACTATATCAGCTCTAATCCCTTGAATCTATTTGTCACTTCCACTGTATAACCATAAGCAATTTGATTTAGGTCTTACCTGAATGGTCTAATATTTTCCCTACTTTCTTCATTTTAAGTCTGAATTTTGTTCAGAATCTTGTTTATTAATATTATGATATCTATCCTACATCTCCATGGAAAAGAAATGCAAAAAAGCAAAATTGCTGTCTGGGGAGGCCTTACAAATAGCTGTGAAAAGAAGAGAAGTGAAAAGCAAAGGCGAAAAGGAAAGATATAAACATCTGAATGCAGAGTTCCAAAGAATAGCAAGAAGAGATAAGAAAGCCTTCCTCAGCAATCAATGCAAAGAAATAGAGGAAAACAACAGAATGGGAAAGACTAGGGATCTCTTCAAGAAAATTAGAGATACCAAAGGAACATTTCATGCAAAGATGGGCTCAATAAAGGACAGAAATGGTATGGACCTAACAGAAGCAGAAGATATTAAGAAGAGATGGCAAGAATACACAGAAGAACTGTACAAAAAAGATCTTCACAACCCAGATAATCACGATGGTGTGATCACTGACCTACAGCCAGACATCCTGGAATGTGAAGTCAAGTGGGCCTTAGAAAGCATCACTACGAACAAAGCTAGTGGAGGTGATGGAATTCCAGTTGAGCTCTTTCAAATCCTGAAAGATGATGCTGTGAAAGTGCTGCACTCAATATGCCATCAAATGTGGAAAACTCAGCAGTGGCCACAGGACTGGAAAAGGTCAGTTTTCATTCCAACCCCAAAGAAAGGCAATGCCAAAGAATGCTCAAACTACCACACAATTGCACTCATCTCACACGCTAGTAAAGTAATGCTCAAAATTCTCCAAGCCAGGCTTCAGCAGTATGTGAACCGTGAACTTCCTGATGTTCAAGCTGGTTTTAGAAAAGGCAGAGGAACCAGAGATCAAATTGCCAACATCTGCTGGATCATAGAAAAAGCAAGAGAGTTCCAGAAAAGCATCTATTTCTGCTTTATTGACTATGCCAAAGCCTTTGACTGTGTGGATCACAATAAACTGTGGAAAATTCTTCAAGAGATGGGAATACCAGACCACCTGATCTGCCTCTTGAGAAATTTGTATGCAGGTCAGGAAGCAACAGTTAGAACTGGACATGGAACAACAGACTGGTTCCAAATAGGAAAAGGAGTATGTCAAGGCTGTATATTGTCACCCTGTTTATTTAACTTATATGCAGAGTACATCATGAGAAATGCTGGACTGGAAGAAGCACAAGCTGGAATCAAGATTGCTGGGAGAAATATCAATAACCTCAGATATGCAGATGACACCACCCTTATGGCAGAAAGTGAAGAGGAACTAAAAAGCCTCTTGATGAAAGTGAAAGTGGAGAGTGAAAAAGTTGGCTTAAAGCTCAATATTCAGAAAACGAAGATCATGGCATCCGGTCCCATCACTTCATGGGAAATAGATGGGGAAACAGTGGAAACAGTGCCAGACTTTATTTTTCTGGGCTCCAAAATCACTGCAGATGGTGATTGCAGCCATGAAATTAAAAGACGCTTACTCCTTGGAAGGAAAGTTATGACCAACCTAGATAGCATATTCAAAAGCAGAGACATTACTTTGCCAACAAAGGTTTGTCTAGTCAAGGCTATGGTTTTTCCAGTGGTCATGTATGGATGTGAGATTTGGACTGTGAAGAAGCCTGAGCACCGAAGAATTGATGCTTTTGAACTGTGGTGTTGGAGAAGACTCTTGAGAGTCCCTTGGTCTACAAGGAGATCCAACCAGTCCATTCTGAAGGAGATCAGCCCTGGGATTTCTTTGGAAGGAATGATGCTAAAGCTGAAACTCCAGTACTTTGGCCACCTGATGCGAAGAGTTGACTCATTGGAAAAGACTCTGATGCTGGGAGGGATTGGGGGCAGGAGGAGAAGGGGACGACAGAGGATGAGATGGCTGGATGGCATCACTGACTCAATGGACATGAGTCTCAGTGAACTCCAGGAGTTGGTGATGGACAGGGAGGCCTGGCGTGCTGCAATTCATGGGGTCGCAAAGAGTCAGACACAACTGAGCGACTGATCTGATCTGATCTGATCCTACATTAAAAAGAATATACACATATATTTGTCTAGTTTAATAAGAAAACACATATTTCACATACCCTCCCAGAGTTTCAGAGAAATTCCAGTACTTCTGAAATCTTCTGTCTGCCCCATCCTGATGTATTTTTCCTTCTCCATGCAGAGATGGTCACCGTCATGAATTTTGTGTTAATCATCCTCCTTTTCTCTTGTATTTTCAGTGTGTAAACAGTATCCCTAAAAACATATATTTTTGGATATCTTAAACTTTATATTATACTGTATGCATTCTGCTTAGTCATTTTGTTATAATTAACAATATGTTTTGGAGATTCAGTACTGGCGTGTAGTTATCATTTAATCACTTTCATTACTATAGCGTATATTTTATTACTTTACAGAAAAAATTATTCATTCAATTTTAGTGGATTTAAGCATTAACTTGATTATTTTGACAATGAGCAATTATACTATGGATATTTTTGTACATGTGAAAGATTTTTTTATAGTAATTGTTTCAGTTAGGCTTGGTTTCAGCCATGAGTGATAGAAATGCAAAATAGCAATGGGCTAAACTAGACCACCAAGGCCAAATTTGCCTGTTACTCCAGGTTGTTCTTGACTTCCTACTTTTGCATTCCAGTCCCCTATCATGAAAAGGACATCTTTTGGGGGCATTAACTCTAGAAGGTCTTGTAGGTCTTCATAGAACTGTTCAACTTCAGCTTCTTCAGCATTACCGGTCAGGGCATAGACTTGGATTACTGTAATATTGAATGGTTTGCCTTGGAAACGAATAGAGATCATTCTGTCATTTTTGAGACTGCGACTCCTGTTGACTATGATGGCTACTCCATTTCTTCTAAGGGATTCTTGCCCACAGTAGTAGATATAATGGTCATCTGAGTTAAATTCACCCATTCCAGTCCATTTTAGTTCACTGATTCCTAAAATGTCAATGTTCACTCTTGCCATCTCCGGTTTGATCACTTCCAATTTGCCTTGATTGGTGGACCTAACATTCCAGGTTCCTATGCAACATTGCTCTTTACAGCATCAAATCTTGCTTCCATTACCAGTCACATTAACAACTGGGTGTTGTTTTTGCTTTGGCTCCGTCCCTTCATTCTTTCTGGAGTTATTTTTCCACTGATCTCCAGTAGCATAATGGGCACCTACCCACCTGGAGAGTTCATCTTTCAGTGTCCTGTCTTCTTTCCTTTTCATACTGTTCATGGAGCTCTCAAGGTATGAATACTGAAGTGGTTTGCCGTTCCCTTCTCCAGTGGACCACGTGTAGGGCCTTGGGTGGCCCTACAAGGCATGGCTCATAGTTTCATTGAGTTAGACAAGGCTGTGGTCCATGTGATTAGACTGTTTAGTTTTCTGTGATTGTGGTTTTCAGTCTGCTGCCCTCTGAAGAAGAATAAGAAGTTTATGAAAGCTTCCTGATGGGATAGACTTGACTAAGGAGGATACTGAGGGGTCTTGTTCTGATGGGTGGGGCCATGCTCAGTAAATCTTTAATCCAATTTTATGGTGATGGGTGGAGCTGTGTTCCCTCCCTGCTATTTACCTGGGGCCAAACTATGGTGGACATGGAACAACAGACTGGTTCCAAATAGGAAAAGGAGTATGTCAAGGCTGTATATTGTCACCCAGGTTATTTGACTTATATGCAGAGTACATCATGAGAAACACTGGGCTGGAAGAAACACAAGCTGGAATCAAGATTGCCAGGAGAAATATCAATAACCTCAGGTATGCAGATGATACCACCTTTATGGCAGAAAGTGAAGAGGAACTCAAAAGCCTCTTGATGAAAGTGAAAGTGGAGAGTGAAAAAGTTGGCTTAAAGCTCAACATTCAGAAAATGAAGATCATGGCATCTGGTGTTATCACTTCATGAGAAATAGATGAGGAAACAATGGAAACAGTGGCAGACTTTATTTTCTTGGGCTCCAAAATCATTGTAGATGGTGATTGCAGCCATGAAATAAAAAGACACTTACTCCTTGGAAGGAAAGTTATGACCAATCTAGACAGCATATTCAAAAGCAGAGACATTACTTTGCCAACAAAGGTCCATCTAGTCAAGGCCATTGTTTTTCCAGTGGTCATGTATGGATGTGAGAGTTGAACTGTGAAGAAGCCTGAGCGCCAAAGAATTGATGCTTTTGAACTGTGGTGTTGGAGAAGACTCTTGAGAGTCCCTTGGACTGCAAGGAGATCCAACCAGTCCATTCTGAAGATCAACCCTGGGTGTTCTTTGGAAGGAATGATGCTAAAGCTGAAACTCCAGTACTTTGGCCACCTCATGTGAAGAGTTGACTCATTGGAAAAGACTCTGATGCTGGTAGGGATTGAGGGCAGGAGGAGAAGGGGACGACAGAGGATGAGATGGCTGGATGGCATCACTGACTTGATGGACATGAGTTTGAGTGAACTCCGGGAGTTAGTGATGGACAGGGAGGCCTAGCATGCTGCAATTCATGAGGTCACAAAGAGTTGGACATGACTGAGTGACTGAACTGACTGGACTGAATTGAAACTATGGTGGATCTTTTCTGGTGGCTCAGATAGCAAAACGTCTGCCTACACTGCCTACCATGTGGGAGATCTGGGTTCAATTCCTGGGTCGGGAAGATATCCTGGAGAAGGAAATGGCAACCCACTTCAGTATTCTTGCCTGGAAAATCCTATGGATGGTGGAGACTGGTAGGCTACAGTCCATGGGGTCACAAAGAGTCGGACACGACTGAGCGACTTCACTTTCACTAAACTATGGTGGAGGTAATGAAGACACTGGTAACTTCCCTCAAAGATCCCAGGCATGTACTGCTACAGTCCATGCCCCCAACCCTGCAGCAGGCCACCACCAACCCACACCTTTGCCGGAGACTCCTGGACACTCACAGGCAAGTCTCCTGTGGAATTACTGTTCCTTTCTCCTGGGTCCTGGTGCACAAGGTTCTATTGTGCCCTCTAAGAGTCTATTTCCCAGTCCTGTGTAAGTTCTGGCAGCTCTATGGTGGGGTTAATGGTGACCTCCTCCATGAGGACTTATGCCATACCCACACCCAGAACTCTGTCCCTGCAGCAGACCACTGCCGACCCGTACAGGAGATGCTCAAACAGTTCTGTCTCAGTCTCTGTGGGGTCCCTGGGTCCTAGTGCATGCAAGGTTTGTTTGAGCCCTCTGAGCATCTCTGGTGGGAATGGGGTTTGATTCTAAATGTGAATTCGCCCCTTCTACCGTCTTGTTGGGGCTTCTCCTGTGCCCTTGGACGTGGGGTATCTATTCACGGCTGCTCCAGCGAAGTGCAGGCACCACTCCTGACCTTGGACGTGGGGAGTCTCCTCTCAGAAGTTTGCTGCTCCAGCGTCACACAACTGCAGGAAGACTCGCTGTAGAGAAGACTCTATACATGGACATCAGCAGATGGTCAACATTGTAATCAGATTGATTATATTCTTTGCAGGCAAAGGTGGAGAACCTCCATACAGTCAGTGAAAAAAAAAAAAAAAAAGACCATGAGCTGATTGTGGCTCAGATCATGAACTCCTTATTGCCAATTTCAGACTTAAATTGAAGAAAGTAGGGAAAACCACTAGACTGTTCAGGTATGACCTAAATCAAATCCCTAACGATTATACAGTGGAAGTGATAAATAGATTTAAGGGACTAGATCTGATAGACAGAGTGCCTGATGAACTACGGACGGAGGTTCATGACATTGTACAAGAGACAGGGTGTAAGACCATCCACAAAAAAAGAAATGCAAAAAAGCAAACTGTGGGAAATGCTGAAAGAAATGGTAATACCAGACCACCTGACCTGCCTCTTGAGAAATCTGTATACAGGTCAGGAAGCAACAGTTAGAACTGGACATGGAACAACAGACTGGTTCCAAATCAGGATTGGAGTTCATCAAGGCTGTATACTGTCACTGTGCTTATTTAACTTATATGCAGAGTACATCATGAGAAACACTGGGCTGGATGAAGCACAAGCTGGAATCAAGATTGCTGGGAGAAATATCAATAACTTCAGATATGCAGATGACACCACCCTTATGGCAGAAAGTGAAGAACTAAAAAGCCTCTTGATGAAAGTGAAAGAGGAGAGTGAAAAAGTTGGCCTAAATTTCAACATTCAGAAAACAAAGATCATGGCATCCGATCCCATCGCTTCATGGCAAATAGATGGGGAAACAGTGGAAATGGTGGCAGACTTTATTTTGGGAGGCTCCAAAATCACTGCAGATGGTGATTGCAGCCATGAAATAAAAAGACACTTACTTCTTGGAAGGAAAGTTATGACCAACCTAGATAGCACATTAAAAAGCAGAGACACTACAAAAGTCCATCTAGTCAAAACTATGGTTTTTCCAGTGATCATGTATGGGTGTGAGAGTTGGACTATAAAGAAAACTGAGCACCAAAGAATTGATTCTTTCAATCAGAAGACTCTTGAGAGTCCCTTGGACTGCAAGGAGATCCAACCAGTCCATCCTAAAGGAAATCAGTCCTAAATGTTCACTGGAAGGACTGATGTTGAAGCTGAAACTCCAATACTTTGGCCATCTGCTGCGAAGAACTGACTCATTTGAAAAGACCCTGATGCTGGGAAAGATTGAAGGTGAGAGGAGAAGGAGACGACAGAGAATGAGATGGTTGGATGGTGTCACTGACTCAGTGGACATGAGTTTGAGTAAACTCCAGGAGTTGGTGATGGACAGGGAGGCCTGATGTGCTGCAGTCCGTGGGGTCTCAAAGAGTTAGACACAACTGAGTGACTGAACTGAACTGAACTGAAACTAGACCACCTGGCTCCTCTATTCATGGGATTCTCCAGGCAAGAATACTGGAGCGGGTTGCCATTTCCTCCTCCGAAGATCTTCCTGACCCAGGGATGGAACCCACATCTTTTGCACCTCCTGCATCGCAGGCAAATTCTTTACTGGGGAGCCATAGGGGAAGCAAACTAGATAGAAATGTATTTCTTATTTAAGTGAAGTCTTGGTGGATGTGGTGCATGGCTTGTATAGCTGTTCTGTTCTCGTAAGTCCCCAGAGACCCAGGTAACTTCTAGCTCATGGTGCTGACATTTCTAGAGTGTGGCTCTCATTCTCACAGTTCAAGATGATGGCATTCTGTAATTCAGCCAGTGAGATGAAGGAAGAATGAAAAGACAGGTACAAAGCATACACATATAACTTGTCTGTTAAGGAAGTTTCCTGAAAGCTGCCACAAATATTTCTACTTATATCCTTCTGGCCATGAATTATGTGGCCATGCCTAGCTTCAATGGAGAGTGAGACATGAAGTCTTTTTTCTTGGACAGAATATGACCCATTAGAAATTCTGCTTTCATGGTAGAAGAAGAGAATAAATATTGGGAAAGAGCTAGAAGGCTTTACCATACATAGGTACATACCTACAAGTAAGATTGTTGGTTGACAAGCTATGTTCATTTATACAAGGCAATGTGCATGTGTTCATTTGTACAAGGCAATGCCAAATCATTCTCCCAAGTGTTTGATTCAGAGGGTGAAACCTGAGTATATTCATTCATTAAATAAGTATCTATTGAACATTTACTATGCATCAACATTATTCTTAGAGCTGGGCTCTAACAGTGGGCTTACATTCCATTGCTGCGTCGCTTCAGTTGTGTCCGACCCTGTGCGACCCCATGGACTGCAGCCTACCAGGCTCCACCGTCCCTGGGATTCTCCAGGCAAGAACACTGGAGTGGGTTGCCATTTCCTTCTCCAATGCATGAAAGTGGAAAGTGAAAGTGAAGTCGCTCAGTCGTGTCCGACTCTTAGCGACCCCATGGACTGCAGCCTACCAGGCTCCTCCATCCATGGGATTTTTCCAGGCAAGAGTACTGGAGTGGGGTGCCATTGCCTTCTCCATGGGAACAATCAATAAACAGGTAAATAAATAAGCATTATAATTTGGCTAGTAAAGTGAGTAGCAGTGAAGTAGAGTAGCAGATAGAGATTTGGGGAGTACTAGATTTTGGAGAGTGGGTCTTGGAGATGGGTCTCCACAGGGCCTAGAAAAATAGAGCTGAAAGAGTGCAAGTGGACTAAATTCAGATCCTTCTGTGTCTGTCCTTGGCGCCTAAGAGCAAACTTGCCTTTCCTAACAAGTGACCTATTTGTTTAGCACATCGAAACAATTGAGCATGATGTTACTGATGCTAATGTATTCAAATAATAATTATTCTGGTGAGGATCTCTTACCTGGAATACAATAGAGCTATCAAGTTCAGAGTCCAGCCCTTTCATTTTCCATTTATTCATCAAGTACATCGCATGTGCAACGCATGATAGGGACCAAAGGGACATTAAAAATACACAGAACAAGAATGCAGATGCTAGCTTTCAGGCACAAAAACAATGCAATTACGCTGCCATTAAAGTGGGCGCAGGAGGATAGGTAACCTGCCTGGAAATGTGCAGGCCTGGGGTGCACACACCAGGGAGCAAGTCCCAGGTGCAGGTGCTTAAACTTAATTTTCCCAAAAGATGCTTAGAGGCTTTTTCAAATCAGCAGCCAAGCCGAACGTTTTTTCTTTCCTACTGTAGTTATAATTCTACTACAGCTAATCCAGCTCCCATTGCCTAGGAACATTATATAAGAATCAACACAATTTGAATATTATATAGACACATTCTCTCTCTCTTGTTTTAAAATCAAATGTGTGTGAGCTATGTGGTATTATAAAAACACATGAAACAGCATAGAAAATTCTATTTATGCACTCACAGCATATTTCACACTTGACTATCCAGTCCTGAACTGTAAAACTTTTCTTGGTATAACTCAACATCTCCACCCACCTTTCCCTCTCATGTGATTTGATCACTGATTGCTGACTAAACATTTTCCTAAAGGGTTAAGGAAGAGCAAGTTGCCCATCTATCCAAACCTGGCTTGAACTCATAGCCTCAACTGCCTGTTTATAGCTTCAGACAGCTGAATTAACCAATCTTGAACAGCTAGGAACCCAAAGCAAAAAAAAATCAGCTACCATTCAATAAATAGACACAAAGGGAATGTAAAAAGTATTCGTTTTGTGAACACTGTTGTCCTAAAACAAAGAGAATACTAGACATTGCTTTAGCAAAGACAGGTTGACTTAGGACCAGCAGAGAAATACAGTTCAGAGTCTGTAACCATGGTAGCCACGTACAAGCCCCTGAGGCAAAGGAAGGAGAACATTCTCATAGAACGGAAAAGGAAATTGGGAGGGTGATAGTAAACAAGGAGACCATTGCTTTTCATTGGCTGAGTTGTTTCCAGGAAAGAAAAGGGTCTTTGATCTTCTTATTGGGCTCTGCTATCATTCCAGGGCCTGAGAGCTTCCCCTTTTATTTTATTTTATTTTTTTTACATTTACCCCTTTTGATCAAGATCTTTCTCTGAAAGAATCACTGATCAAGAGTTAGGCTTTCTAGTTTGAGAATCTTTTGTCCCCAGGGGCAGAAGGGACATTTTCTTGGTGTGATGTCTCACTTTGGAGGAAAAGTTGACAGATTAGAAACCTATTGAGTTCACATTTGTGTAAGAAAAGGAGTAGGAGAGAAAACTTTCAGAAACTTTTATCTTTTTTACTTTAAAAGATTATTTAATTGTACGAGTAGATAACTCAAAACCAAGCAAATGTTAAGAACAGAAAATTTCTAGTAATTTTTTTCATGATGAACATTCTTTCTTTTTAATTATTTTAATTAGTGAATTATAATTGCTCTACAATGTTGTGTTAGCTTTTGCTATACAACAAAGTGAATTAGCCATATGTATACATATATCCCCTCCCTCTTGATACAATGCCCCAGAATCTTAGTAATAGATAAAGGAGCAAGTAAGAGTATTGTATCCAATAATTGCTGAATATAGGGGCCATTTTAAATTTTATTTCCACTGAAAGTAAGGAATCCACGTTGCTTCCACAACATTTCAACATTATGAGCTACTTCAAAGGCATATCTACCATGAGTGAAATATTGGCAGTTTTGTCCTTGGCTAAAGTATAAGATTATGTAAAAGTATACAGTTCACCCTGCTGAACTGAAGTAGCCTTAGGTAAAGATGTTGCCACAATAACATCGAAAGGAGTCACAATAGCAAACTCAGCACAATATTTGCCATTGGCATCTTTTAAATAAAAACCATCAATGAACCACGAGAATTCATTGTTACATGGAGGAATTCCTTATAGATCATCACAAAGAGTCAGAGGTGATCCATCAGCATTAAGCAGTCATGAAGGACTTCATCAGTGGTAGAAGGGAAAATAGCATGGTTTATCTTACTATAACATAAAGAGTTATGTGCAGAGCAGTTAACAAAAGGACTTCATAGCAGGTGAGGCAGCTGACTAAGAGATGTTGAGTGTGATGAGAATTCAGGAAAGCTTCTATTGCATGAGGGATAAAAATGGTTAAAGGGGATTCTATGGTTTTTCCAGTGGTCATGTATGGGTGTGAGAGTTGGACTGTGAAGAAAGCTGAGCACCAAAGAATTGATGCTTTTGAACTATGGTGTTGGAGAAGACTCTTGCGAGTCCCTTGGACTGCAAGGAGATCCAACCAGTCCATTCTGAAGGAGATCAGCCCTGGGATTTCTTTGGAAGGAATGATGCTAAAGCTGAAACTCCAGTACTTTGGCCACCTCATGCGAAGAGTTGACTCATTGGAAAAGACTCTGATGCTGGGAGGGACTGGGGGCAGGAGGAGAAGGGGACGACAGAGGATGAGATGGCTGGATGGCATCATTGACTTGATGGACATGAGTTTGAGTGAACTCCAGGTGTTCGTGATGGATAGGGAGGCCTGGTGTGCTGTGATTCATGGGGTCGCAAAGAGTCAGACACTACTGAGTGACTGAATAAAAGTGAAAGGGGAGAGTGAAAAATTGGTTTAAAACTCAACATTTAGAAAACTAAGATCATGGCATCTGGTCCCATCACTTCATGGCAAATAGATGGGGAAACAGTGACAGACTTAATTTAGGGGGGCTCAAAAGCCACTGCAGATGGTGACTGCAGCCATGTAATTAAAAGACACTTGCTCCTTGGAAGAAAAGTTATGACCAACCTAGACAGCATATTAAAAAGCAGAGACATTACTTTGCCAACAAAGGTCTATCTAATCAAAGCTATGGTTTTTCCATTAGTCACCTATGGATGTGAGAGTTGGAGTATAAAGAAAGCTGAGAGCCGAAGAATTTATGCTTTTGAACTATGGTGTTGGAGAAGACTCTTGAGAGTACCCTGGCCTGCAAGGAGATCTAACCAGTCCATCCTAAAGGAAATCAGTCCTGAAAATTCATTGGAAGGACTGATGTTGAAGCTGAAACTCCAATACTTTGGCCACCGGATTCGAAGAGCTGACTCATTTGAAAAAACTCTGATGCTGGGAAAGATTGAAGAGGGAGGAGAAGGGGACAACAGAGGATGAGATGGTTGGATGGCATCACCAACTCAATAGTCATGAGCTTGAGTAAACTCCAGGAGTTGGTGATGGACAGGGAGGCCTTGTGTGCTGCAGTCCATGGGGTTGCAAAGAGTCAGACACGACTGAGCAACTGAACAGATCTGAACTTAACTGAATGGCCTTAACCTAAAGGACAGTGGCTCTAAGGCAATGGTGGCGGCGGGGCGGGCATCTCTATACCCCAGTTTCTCACTATAATACCCTATGTGTTGGTGATGGCTCCATACTTTGGGGTGAGAGAGTGAGTACTCCAAGATAATTTTCTTCCTTTTTATATAGAAAAAGTAAAAAGGGAATATGGCTGACTCATGTTGATATATGGCAGAAACCAACACAGTATTGTAAAGCAATTATTCTCCAATTAAAAATAAATAAAAGTGAAAATGAAAGTTGCTCAGTCATATCCGACTCTTTGCAAGCCCGAGGACTGTAGTCTGTCAGGCTCCTCTGTCCATGGAATTCTCCAGGCAAGAATACTGGAGTGGGTAGCCATTCCCTTCTTCAGGGGATCTTCCCAACCCAGGGATCGAACCCAGGTCTCCTACATTGCAGATGGATTCTTTACCATCTGAGTTACCAGAATAAAAATATTAAAAGACTAGGTAGGTTCATCAAACTGTCCTTTTAAGCCTTAAAAACTATTTTCTTCCTTTAAATTGTGTCAGGGTTATTATTGTTTGGTAAGATATACAGAGGTTGGCAATCAGAGAAAATTTTGGATCTGATTTTGGTAGTAACCAACTAGCTGTAGAAAACTTGGCAGTTGGCATTTAGTGTTGGGTTTTAGGAAACTTAGAATACCATGAAGACTATCTGGATCTTAGTATAGCTCTTGTTCTGATATCAGATACCCTAAATAGTAAACCCGGGTTTGGGTAAACTACAATTTTTCTTTGACAATCTTACATCTCTTTAAAGCTAAGAGCTTTAGCAAATGTATGTTGTCTTCCTGTGAAGAAACTTGAGGAGAGTAAAGAAGCAAATAATTCATATATTGCAAAAAAGTAGAACCTTTAGGGAACTTTATATTGTCTAGATCAGCCTTCAGGATTTGCAAGAAATAAGAAGGATTCCCAGTAAAATCCTGAGGAATTACTGTCCAGGTAGATGGTTTTTCTTCCCAAGAGAAGGCATGAAGGTATTGACCTACTTCATCAATTGAAACTAAAGGATGCCCTGCATAAATCAGTTACAGTAAAAAAAATTGCTTCTAGTGGGAATGGATGTTAGTAATATATATGGGTTTGAAACAACAGGGTGTTAAGGGATGACAATGTGTTTATTGCTCAGGGGTCCTGGACAAACCTCCACTCTCAGCCTTTATGTTTTCTCACCAGTAAAATCGGAGTGTTACAGGGGCTAATAAAGGAAATAATGAGACCTTGAGCCTTGTAATTTTCTCTTGTAGGCTTTATGCCTTGAAGGGTTTCTTTACTTATAGGGTATTCATTAATTCTGGGAAGAGATTTTGAGAGATCTGTTTGAATTTTTATGGGAAGTGCACTGTGAGTTTTGCCCATCTCATTTGGAGATTTTGCCTATAAGGAAGATGGTACCTGATTTAATAGGGGCAAATGATCAGTGCCTCCAGAATCATCTTTTATACTGTCATAGACAGAACAAATAAAAGATGTCAGTGGGTCATTTAATTTACCTGGTTGGTTACTCTGATGACTACTGTAATGTTCAAGAATTATTGCCCCCTCTTGGGAAAAGAAGCTCTGACACAATACTTCACTAACAACTGGGTAAAAGTAGAGGAACTAGAGTGAAATGAGTGTGTATCTTTTCCTAAAGATGTATTTATTTTTACTTTTTGTCTGTGGTGAGTCTTCATTGCTGCACATGGGCTTTCTCTAGTTGCGGAGTGTAAGGGCTACTCTCTGCTTGCAGCTGCGGACTTCTCATTATGGGGGCTTCTCTTGTTGCAGAGCGCAGGCTCTGGGCACATGGGCTTCAGTGGTAGCAGCATGCGGGCTTAGTAGTTGTGGTTCGTGGGCTCTAGAGCTTTGGCTCAGTAGTTGTGCATCACAGGCTTAGCTGCTCTGTAGCATGTGGGATCTTCCCAAACCAGAGACAAAACTGATGTCTCTTGCATTGCAAGGCAATTCTTAACCACTGGACCACCAGGGAAGCCCCAGGAGTATGTATCTTTAAAAGGGCCTAAACAAAATGAAATATATTCAGAGACAGGAACCTCTTATGGTTCATTGGAGATCCCCACTATTTAAGTCATTTTCTTACTCCAAGGCAAGAGCTGACTGCTTTACAGTAGTAGGGTTGAGCACCAAGAGTGTGGCTTCAGTATTAATTAGGACTGGAATAGATTCATACCCAATCTGGAGAAATGTTTCTCCAAGCTGATTAAGGGGGAGGGTTGGGAAGAGCCCCTGAAGTTTCTTGGAGCTTCATCATCAAGAATTGGGAGGACAATGAGAAGATTGGTCTAACAGGGCATTCAAATCTCACAAAACTAATGTTATAATGCACAATGTGGGATGAAGTAAGTGCTATGCAACCTGGTGGTGTATTCTCTTCTTTTAGAGCTCCATAATGATGCTACTGAAAGCCCCAGTTTGGTAGTTTTGGAAGGTGGCTGGGACCATCCATTACATTGAACCAGACAAAGCTCTTTTCCATTCCCCATTCCACAGTCCATCTTGGAAGCAATCTTGGCACACAGTTTTATTACAAAATGTTAAAATCCTAAAATAATCTAAAACATTTTCAGGAAACAGATTAAGACATTTGGCAAGCCCTCTCCCTAAACTGCCAAATTTCTGATCTTTGTAGTGCCTTTGACTTCACCTATAAGACACAGGCCTGGAGTTGAATCCCCAGTATTCAGCCAGCAAACCATCATGCTGTCAGGCAACACATTCTCAATTGAGTGTGTTATTAGAACCCACAGGTCCAGACTATCTGTGGACTTCAGTGAAAGGAAATAGAGACCTTCTTAGCCAGTTATCTTCTGCCTGCTGCATTTGTCCTTCATCTATCTATCCAGAATATCCTTCTCCACCCCACAAAAAGGGAGGATCATGTCCTAACTCTTCTGAAGGCCTTTGTGAAGGCCTACAGATCTTAATTTCCTGCCCAACTCACCCCCATAAAACTCCTGTATGAATATACCCAACAGTTGATGTATCCTATAAAATCAGGCTTTTAACAATTACACATTAATTTGAAGTGGCATACTTTGGTTTTGTTTAAAGCCCTATCGCAGCTACAGGAATATAGAAGAATAATTTAGTAATTCCTACTGGGGGACTGAGAAAGGTCTCAAGAGAAGGGGGTAGTTGAACCATATCCAGTCTTCTTAGGCAAAAAGGGACATCAAGGCATCCAGGTTGATGGAATAAAGCATGAGTAAGAGGGTCGTGTTCAGGAAACACTGAGAAATTTGGTGACAGCACAGGTTGTATGAGATTGATGGGGGAAAAAATTGGAAGAATAGGCTAGAGCTTGGTCGTGGAGATCTAAATGCCAGGTTAAGAATTTGGATTTGATTCAGTAAACAATTGGAAGCCATCAAAAACTCTTGTGGAAAGAGCTTTACCTGTTCTTTAGAAAGTCAGAGACACAAACGTGGAGGACACTTAGAGGTTACTGCAGCACTCCAGGTGAAAGATAATGATGCAAGTTTATCACGAAATGGTTGGATAACATCACCGACTCAGTGAACATGAGTTTGAGCAAACTCTGGAAGATGGTGAAGGACAGGGAAGCCTGGTGTGCTGCAGTCCATGCGGTTGCAAAGAGTTGGACATGACTGGGTGACTGAACAACAACAAATCATAGAAAATAATAGATCTAAGTGGAGGGGACCAGATTAGCAAGTCACTGGGGAAGCTAAGAGTTGGCTGCTGTTTCCCTAATTACTAAATGGGGATGGATTGTTTAACCTAAAGGATAGTTTAACCTAAACTAGAAAAGTCATGAGTCTGCTCATATTTTTATCCAAAGGCAGGGAAAGAACTAGGACTAGTGAATACATGTAGACTGACATTGGGAGACATAAATAAAATGGATTTGTAGTTAAATTCCTTGAGTCATGCACTGTCAGCATACTGGTTACTTTAGGGTCTTATACATTCGTCAGGAAACAAAGTGTTATCCTGAAGGCAGCTGAGTTTCCTTAGTAAATGGGAACAGCTTAATTTATTCAGCCATCAAATATTTATTGATCACTTACTATTGCTAAGTGCTCTGTACATAACAAACAAGACACAGCCCTTGCCCTTGAGTTGTTTCTTGACTGAGGTGATGCCTTACATAAATGAGGCAATTCCAATGTATGGAAGGGGTAGCAGTTAAGATAGAGGCAAGTACAGGGCACCCACAGAACACCAAGGAGGCAGCTAACTCTAGCCTGAAGGAATAAAGAAGCATCAGTCAGAAAAGCAGGGGGTCAGTAAGGGGAAAGATACTTCCATTAAGGAGAATAATCTGAATAAAAGCCCCAAGGTGAGAGACAGCTTAGTGGGTGTGAAGGAAAGAGGTCACTTGAGTGGTACAAGATAAGAAGAGAAGGCACAAGCCTGTGTCCAGACTGGCAGCCTCCCAAACTGTCCCAGGGCCTTGGGACTATATCCCAAGGCCCTGGGAGTCACTGAAACTTTTAAGCCACCCAATGACAGCCTTGTGCTTTAGAAAGCTCACCCTGGCTGCTGGGAGGAGCATGGATCAGAGAGGAGTGAGGCTGCAGCTTGGGTTCCTGCCATTCATCACGTGGCTGTCCCTGCCCAGTGCCCACTTCCGCCTATAGAAATCCACCCCATCCATCAGGACTCAGCTCCTGGGACACCATCTCTGTGCCTGCCAATCAATCATAGTTAATTGCTTCTTCTTCAGCATTTCCATCATCCAGTTGCATATGCTTCTGTGTCCCTTAATAAGCCCAGATCCATAACACCTCCTGGGATATTGAAATCCTGTGAATGCCCTTTGTAAATTATAAAGTGTTGTACAAATGTTTGCAGTATGATGACAGTAGCAGTGAGGTTGTTTGTCTTCCCAGCTAGACTGAAAGACCTCTGAGAACAGTGATTGTGCACTAAATCTCCCAAGTCCGAATGTCTCAGCTGGAACAAGTCCTTATTTCAGAATCTTTCATGCTGAAGAGGCACTGAGATATATTAGAGACCACTTTGATGCCAGACAGACCTGAGTTTGAATCCCAGCTCCTGATTGGAGGTGTAGACTTAAGTGCATTTTACCTCTCTGAGCTTCAATTTCTATGTTTGTAAGCAGAAAGAAAAATGCCTAGCCCATGAGGTTGTTGTAAGGATCGAGTCCATATAGAAAGTGCAAAGCGTGGTAGCTGGCACTGCACACTAGTGGCTATTCTTATGTTTTCTCCCTTTGTGTACACATCCTGGAGAAACCAAGTCCCGGTTTAGGAAGTGACACTCTGAAGAAACTAACAGATGAGCAAGAAAAGCTACAATGAGGGGAGATGAATTAAGAATTTTGGACTAACATATACACACTGCTATTTCCCTGGTGTCTCAGTTGATAAAGAATCTACCAGCAATGCCGGAGACCTGGGTTCAATTCCTGGGTTGGGAGGTTCCCCTGGAGAAAGGAATGGCAACCCACTCCACTATTCTTGCCTGGGAAATCCCATGGACAGAGGAGCCTGGTGGGTGACACCCAATGGGGTCACAAAGAGTTGGACACAACTGAGGGACATTCACATGTATAAAACGGGTAAGCAACAGGATCTACTGTACAGCACAGGGAACTATATTCAGTGTCTTGTAATAACTTATAATGTAAAATAATCTGAAAAAGAATATATATATATATAGAGAGAGAGAGAGAGAAAGAGAGAGAGGATATATACATATAACTGAATCACTTTGTTCTATACCTGAAGCTAACACGACATTGTAAATTAACTATACTTTTTTTTTAAGTTATTGAAACAAAAAAACTAAAATGAAAAATCTTTTTTTTTGATAAAAATCCAATAAACATGTCCCAGAAAGACAAGTCCTCATAGTAACAGTATATTCAAGTAGAATTTTCTGTGATAACAGAAATGTTCTAAGTCTGTACTGGCCAACATATAGCCACTAGCCACCTGTGGTGCCTAAGCACTTGGAATGTGAAGAGTATGGATTTTTAACTTTCTTTAATTAATTTCCATTTAAATAGTGGCCCTGGCCTGTGGGTACCATGTTGAACAGTGCAGGTGGATGCTATGCCCTCTAAGCCTGTGTTGCGGAGAGGAGCTTGGGTAGGGACAGGAAGGGTGGACGGGAGATTGATTTTTAAAGCTGTCCAGGAGAGTGAGTCTGCATACAACTCTTGTAAGAAGTTTAAGAAGGAAGAGCCAAGTGGCCAGGCAGCAAGATAATAGGGGATAAAGAGGGCAGATGCACACCCCAGCATAAGAATGGAGATGATCACCACTGTGTGCAGGGAAGAGAAAGCCATTCCTAACCTGGTCTTCCCTGGTAGCTCAGCTGGTAAAGAATCCGCTTGCAATGCAGGAGACCCCAGTTCAATTCCTGGGTCAGGAAGATCCCCTGGAGATGGAAGAGGCTACCCACTCCAGTATTCTTGGGCTTCCCTGGTGGCTCAGACAGTAAAGAATTGCCTGCAATGCGGGAGACCTGGGTTCAATCCCTGGGCTGGGACGATCCCCTGGAGGAGGGCATGGCAATCCACTCCAGTATTCTTGCCTGGAGAATCCCCAAGGACTGAGGAGCCTGGCGGGTTACAGTCCATGGGGTCACAAAGAGTTGGAAATGACTGAGTGATTAAGCACAGAGACTGTGCTAAGTGCAGGCCCTGTCTAGGTTATCTAGTATAACATCCTTATGGTGTCCTAGCAAATGAATTACATCAGCAGGATGGATGGTTTGATATGTAAGAGTTTTATGATCCTGCTTTATGGCCTTTGGCTGAACCTTAGATTTTCCCCCAAAGACAGTGTAGTTCTGGGGAGCAGTGAGCAACTGTCAGATTGCAGAGGAAAGATGAAGTGCTAGAGTAGCATCTTGAACTCCAGAGGAGGAAACCCCTGCTCTGGGTTATATCCTTATGTAAATTTCACTAGAGAGCAAGAGGGAAAAGGGGGCCAGAAAACCTGCTTCACTCTCCCATTCCTTCACATGCCTGCAGCTGGACCAATGCCTGTGACATCCCAGGTCACCATGGAGACAGTCCCAGGGAGGTTGACCTTCCTTCCTTCCTCTTTCTTTGTGGGCGCATCAAATAAACCAGAGGGGAAAGGAGGCTGACCCCACTGCCATCTGATCATGTAGATGAGGCAGCAGCAAGCCCAAGATTGAGAGGGAAGGGGAGAAAGAGAGGGACAGCACAGGGGCCCTGAGTAGCAGGGATTTCAGCTTGGTGGGACCTGAAATATCTAAAAATACCAGGGATCTAAAAAAGAGTGGATATATGTATATGTTTAACTGATTCACTTTACTATACAGCAGAAACTAACACCATTGTAAATCAACTGTATGCCAACAAAAATTAATTAAAATAAATAAATAAAAATAAACTTTAAAAAATTAAAACTTTTAGGGAATCAAGAAAACATAATTCTATGGAATATCAAGTTTTCTTCCTTGGTGATATAACCAAATATTCAGCTTGCACATAAAAGTTTAGCTCAATTCAACAAATGTTTATTGAACATCAGTTGAACCAGGCCCCAAGGGGATGCATCCAAATTAGGCAAAATCTCAGTCTTCCAGGAAGGAGCCAGGAGGAGTGTAACAGTTGTTAGAGAAAAGCAAACAAAATGCACCAGGAGCGAAGAGGGAGGAGGCCAGATAGGTATTCAGGGAAGTACACAGAGGAGAAAAATGCAGGAGTTGTTCCTAGAAGGCTAAGAAGAATTCTAATTAGCTTTAAAAAAATAAATCAAAAACATTCTTATAAGAGAGATAAAATGAATAAAGGCCCAGAGTCATGGAGGTGCCATGGGTAACAAGGAACAGAGTAATGTAGGGTGACTATACTGTAGGCTAAGACAGAATATGAGAGGAAAATATACCCAATATTCATCACTATCCCCAGGGAAGACCACCAGTCATTACACTGATGTCCCAATAGCTCTGCATCTAAATGGATGTGCGCATGCGTGCATACACATGCATACATGTGTAACGTGCAATGTGCTACACAAATACACCCAAGTTGCTACTTGTCTTCTCTAACTAACCATTCAAATTGCTATTAGCTAGGGGAAGTCGTTCTGTATTTCCTATGTGTCTACATAAGGTGATGTGTTGAGAAAGAAAGGACCAGCTCAGGATTACGAACAGTATGGTATGTCATTCATCCAAGGGAAGCTTTAAGTTTGCCAAATTTACCCACTGAAGGTTGACAAAAAGAGAGCACAAGCAAATCAAGACAACATTAAAAATAGTGAAAACAATTTTTTTTCAACTTAGTATTCCATGGTTCCAAAAAAATATCTGGATACTATCAAGGAAGTAAAAAGATGGCCCAAAGAAAGGGAGAAAATATTTGCAAACCATGTAGCTTATAAGAATCTAGTATCAGGAATATATAAAGAACTCTGATAACTTAGTGATATAATGACAGTCCAGATTTTAAAACGAGCAAAGAATTTGATAGGCATTTCTCCAAAGGAGATACATAAATCGACAATAGGCATACAAAAACAGTGTCATTAGTCATGAGGTAGATGCTCATCAAAATCACAATGGAATACCATTTTATACTCATTGTAACAGCTGTAATCAAAAACATGGACAATAATGAGTGTTAGTAAGCATGTAAATAAATCAGAACCCTCATATCGTGCTGGGGCAGGGGGAATATAAAATCATGCAGCCACTTTTAGAAGGCAGTTTGGCGGTGCATTAAAAAGCTAAACGTAGTTACCACGAGGCCCAGCAATGCTACTCCTAGGTATATACCAAGAAAAGTGGTGTGTAATATGTTCACACAAAAACTTGTACATGAGTGTTTACAGCAGTATTATTTATACCAGACAAAAGGTAGAAACAACCCAAATGTTTATCAGCCAATAAATGGATAAACAAAATATGGTGTATCCATTCAGTGGAATATTATTCAGCTACACACACACACACATATAGTCTAGTCAAGGCTATGGTTTTTCCTGTGGTCATGTATGGATGTGAGAGTTGGACTGTGAAGAAAGCTGAGCGCTGAAGAATTGATGCTTTTAAACTGTGGTGTTGGAGAAGACTCTTGAGAGTCCCTTGGACTGCAAGGAGATCCAACCAGTCCATTCTGAAGGAGATCAGCCCTGGGTGTTCATTGGAAGGAATGATGCTAAAGCTGAAACTCCAGTACTTTGGCCATCGCATGCGAAGAGTTGACTCATTGGAAAAGACTCTGATGCTGGGAGGGACTGGGGGCAGGAGGAGAAGGGGACAACAGGGGATGAGATGGCTGGATGGCATCACTGACTCGATGGGCATGAGTTTGAGTGAACTCCGGGAGTTGGTGATGGACAGGGAGGCCTGCGTGCTGCAATTCATGGGGTCACAAAGAGTCGGACACGACTGAGCGACTGAACTGAACACACACACACATCGAAAAATGCAGTACTGATACATGCTGCAACACAGATGAACCCTGAGAACATGATGTTAAATGAAAGAAGCCAGACACACAAGGCCACGTATCTTATGATGCCATTTGTATGAAATATCAAAAAAATATCCATAGAGAAAGAAATTAGGTTACTGGCTGCCAAGACTGAAGGAAGTGGAAAAGAGAGTTAACATCTAACAGGTGTAAGATTTCTTTGCAGGGTGATGAAAATGTTCTGAAATGATACTGCTAATGATTGTACAACTCTATCGTGATACTTAAAGTCACTGAATTGTACACTTTAAAAGAGTGAATTTTATGGTGTGTGAAATATATCTCAATTTTCAAAAGTCATTTGACTCCTTGGTCTAGTATTTAATACTTCAGATTTTTTTTTTTTTTTGAGGATAGTGTATCTTTCTGACTTGTTGCTTTTAATATACACTATGATATACCTCTATTTCTTTGCATTGATCGCTGAAGAAGGCTTTCTTATCTCTTCTTGCTATTCTTTGGAACTCTGCATTCAGATGCTTATATCTTTCCTTTTCTCCTTTGCTTTTTGCTTCTCTTCTTTTCACAGCTATTTGTAAGGCCTCCCCAGACAGCCATTTTGCTTTTTTGCATTTCTTTTCCATGGGGATGGTTTTGATCCCTGTCTTCTGTACAATGTCACGAACCTCATTCCGTAGTTCATCAGGCACTCTATCTATCAGATCTAGGCCCTTAAATCTATTTCTCACTTCCACTGTATAATCATAAGGGATTTGATTTAGGTCATACCTGAATGGTCTAGTGGTTTTCCCTACTTTCTTCAATTTAAGTCTGAATTTGGCAATAAGGAGTTCATGATCTGAGCCACAGTCAGCTCCTGGTCTTGTTTTTGCTGACTGTATAGAGCTTCTCCATCTTTGGCTACAAAGAGTATAATCAATCTGATTTTGGTATTGACCATCTGGTGATGTCCATGTATAGAGTCTTCTCTTGTGTTCTTTGAAGAGGGTGTTTGTTATGACCAGTGCATTTTCTTGGCAAAACTCTATTAGTCTTTGCCCTGCTTCATTCCGTATTCCAAGGCCAAATTTGCCTGTTACTCCAGGTGTTTCTTGACTTCCTACTTTTGCATTCCAGTCCCCTATAATGAAAAGGACATCTTTTTTGGGAGTTAGTTCTAAAAGGTCTTGTAGGTCTTCATAGAACCGTTCAACTTCAGCTTCTTCAGCGTTACTGGTTGGGGCATAGACTTGGATTACTGTGATATTGAATGTTTTGCCTTGGAAACAAGCAGAGATCATTCTGTCGTTTTTGAGATTGCATCCAAGTACTGCATTTCAGACTCTTTTGTTGACCATGATGGCTACTCCATTTCTTCTGAGGGATTCCTGCCCGCAGTAGTAGATATAATGGTCATCTGAGTTAAAGTCACCCATTCCAGTCCATTTTAGTTTGTTGATTCCTAGAATGTCAACATTCACTCTTGCCATCTCTTGTTTGACCACTTCCAATTTGCTTTGATTCATGGACCTGACATTCCAGGTTCCTATGCAATATTGCTCTTTACAGCATCAAACCTTGCTTCTATCACCAGTCACATCCATAGCTGGGTATTCTTTTTGCTTTGGCTCCATCCCTTCATTCTTTCTGGAGTTATTTCTCCACTGATCTCCAGTAGCATATTGGGCACCTACTGACCTGGGGAGTTTCTCTTTCAGCATCCTATCATTTTGCCTTTTCATACTGTTCATGGGGTTCTCAAGGAAAGAATACTGAAGTGGTTTGCCATTCCCTTCTCCAGTAGACCACACTCTGTCAGATCTCTCCACCATGACCCGCCCATCTTGGGTTGCCCCACTGGCATGGCTTAGTTTCATTGAGTTAGACAAGGCTGTGGTCCTAGTGTGATTAGATTGACTAGTTTTCTGTGAGTATGGTTTCAGTGTGTCTGCCCTCTGATGCCCTCTTGCAACACCTACCGTCTTACTTGGGTTTCTCTTACCTTGGGCGTGGGGTATCTCTTCACGGCTGCTCCAGCAAAGTGCAGCCGCTGCCGCTGCTCCTTACCTTGGACGAGGGGTATCTTCTCACCACTGCCCTTCCTGATCTTCAAAGTGGGATAGCTCCTCTAGGCCCTCCTGCACCCTCACAGCCAGGGCTCCTGGGACATGGGGTTGGTTCTCCCGGCCACCGCCCCTGGCCTCGGGCATGGGGGTGTGGGGTAACTCCTCTCGTCGCCGCCCCTGACCTCGGACATGGGGTAACTTCTTTTGGCCACCACCCTTCTCACAGAGTTCCAAAGAATGCAGAGTTCCAAAGAATAGCAAGAAGAGATAAGAAAGCCTTCCTCAGAGATCAATGCAAAGAAATAGAGGAAAACAATAGAATGGGAAAGACTAGAGATCTCTTCAAGAAAATTAGAGATACCAAGGGAACATTTCATGTAAAGATGGGCTTGATAAAGGACAGAAATGGTAGTATGGATCTAACAGAAGCAGAAGATATTAAGAAGAGATGGTAAGAATACACAGAAGAACTGTACAAAAAAGATCTTCATGACCCAGATAATGTGATGGTGTGATCACTGACCTAGAGCCAGATATCCTGGAATGTGAAGTCAAGTGGGCCTTAGAAAGCATCACTATGAACAAAGCTAGTGGAGGTGATGGAATTCCAGTTGAGCTATTTCAAATCCTGAAAGAGGATGCTGTGAAAGTGATGCATTCAATATGCCAGCAAATTTGGAAAACTCAGCAGTGGCCACAGGACTGGAAAAGTCAGTTTTCATTCCAACCCCAAAGAAAGGCAATGCCAAAGAATCCTGAAACTACCGCACAATTGCACTCATCTCACACGCTAGTAAAGTAATGCTCAAAATTCTCCAAGCCAGGCTTCAGCAATTTGTGAACCGTGAACTTCCTGATGTTCAAGCTGGTTTTAGAAAAGGCAGAGGAACCAGAGATCAAATTGCCAACATCTGCTGGATCATAGAAAAAGCAAAAGAGTTCCAGAAAAGCTATTTCTGCTTTATTGACTATGCCAAAGCCTTTGACTGTGTGGATCACAATAAACTGTGGAAAATTCTTCAAGAGATGGGAATACCAGACCACCTGATCTGCCTCTTGAGAAATTTGTATGTAGGTCAGGAAGCAACAGTTAGAACTGGACATGGAACAACAGACTGCTTCCAAATAGGAAAAGGAGTACATCAAGGCTGTATATTGTCACCCTGTTTATTTAACTTATATGCAGAGGACATCATGAGAAATGCTGGACTGGAAGAAACACAAGCTGGAGTCAAGATTGCCGGGAGAAATATCAATAACCTCAGATATGCAGATGACACCACCCTTATGGCAGAAAGTGAAGAGGAACTAGAAAGCCTTTTGATGAAAGTGAAAGTGGAGAGTGAAAAAGTTGGCTTAAAGCTCAACATTCAGAAAACGAAGATCATGGCATCTGGTCCCATCACTTCACAGGAAATAGATGGGGAAACAGTGGAAACAGTGTCAGACTTTATTTTCTGGGCTCCAAAATCACTACAGATGGTGACTGCAGCCATGAAATTAAAAGACGCTTGCTCCTTGGAAGCACAGTTATGACCAACCTAGATAGCATATTCAAAAGCAGAGACATTACTTTGCCAACAAAAGTCCATCTAGTCAAGGCTATGGTTTTTCCAGTGGTCATGTATGGATGTGAGAGTTGGACTGTGAAGAAAGCTAAGTGCCAAAGAATTGATGCTTTTGAACTGTGGTGTTGGAGAAGACTCTTGAGAGTCCCTTGGACTGCAAAGAGATCCAACCAGTCCATTCTAAAGGAGATCAGCCCTGGGATTTCTTTGGAAGGAATGATGCTAAAGCTGAAACTCCAGTACTTTGGCCACCTCATGTGAAGAGTTGACTCATTAGAAAAGACTCTGACGCTGGGAGGGATTGGGGGCAGGAGGCAAAGGGGATGACAGAGGATGAGATGGCTGGATGGCATCACCGACTTGACGGACATGAGTTTGAGTGAACTCCAGGAGATGGTGATGGACAGGGAGGCCTAGTGTGCTGCAATTCATGGGGACACAACTGAGCGACTGAACTGAACTGAACTGAACTCCTACTCTACTCATCAGTTTGGGCTTTTTCTCCATTTTCCATCATCCTGTAAAATTGTGAAAGGGAAAATCAAGATCATTAGTTAAGTGTATGTCCTCAGGGTAAAGATCACTTCACACCTGAAGTTTCAGTTTGAGTTCCAGGTATCACTTTGTTTTTTGTTAATAATTTTTTTGTTTTTTACAGCCTTATTGCCGCATATCTGAAGTACAATAAACTGCACATATTTGATTAATTTTAGCAGTTTACACTCATGAAGCCATCCCTGTAATCAAGATAAAATAGACCACTGATGGCAATATACTCTATAGCACAGAGAACACTACTTAATGCACCGTGGTGACCTGAATGGGAAGGAAGTCCCAAAGGGAGGGGATATGTATATATGTGTGACTGATTCATTTTGCAGTAGAAACTAATACAACATTATAAAACAAGTATACTCCAAGAAAAATTAATTAATAAAAATAAAGAGAGATGAAAGGAACTTCATCTCTCTTCATGAGAAAGGATAATGGACATCTCCATCCCCCCAAGCTCTCCTCCTGCCCCTTTGTAGCACATCCCTCCATCTACACTCATCCCCAGGCAGCCGTCTATCAGTGCACTGTCACCTATAGTGATATAGGCTTACTTTCTATCACCATAGATTCATTTGAAGTTCCTAGACTTTTACAGAAATGAAGTCATGCTGTATGAACTCTTTTTGACCTGGCTTCTTTCACTGAGCATAATGGTGCTGAGATTAATTGATTTTGCATCTATCAATGGTTTGCTCCTTTTTATTCTCTTTGGTCTTGGACTCCAAGTATTCTCTATTCACTTCCTTTTTTAAAACCTTTTTTTCAGACTTGTCAATTACATTTGGTAGGAGGGTCAGCCAGAGCATCTAGTTTGCCGTACTTCCAGACCCAGAAATTCCATCTTAATGTCCTGAGGAAAGAAATATCTTCTAAGACCTCTTGATGGCCATTGTGGGGGAAATGAATGAGGCATGCATAACAGAGTCACTCCAGGATTCCTATCTCCCTAAGTATTTCATTTCTTTTGCTAAGTTATACCAATGCATTTCTGGCATCTCAGTTTTATTTAGGAGGCATAGGACTTTACTTAGAGAGCTACAGATAGTTTGACACAGTCTTTATCTTCCTCCCAAATCTCCACTAGCCCTTTACACTTTGCCGTAACAATTGGTATTTTTTTCAATGTAATATAAAGTTCCCTCAGAGAAGGGAATGGCACCCCACTCCAGTACTCTTGCCTGGAAAATCCCATGGACGGAGGAGCCTGGTGGGCTGCAGTCCATGGGGTCTCTAAGAGTCGGACACAGCTGAGCAACTTCACTTTCACTTTTCACTTTCATGCATTGGAGAAGGCAATGGCAACCCACTCCAGTGTTCTTGCCTGGAGAATCCCAGGGACGGGGGAGCCTGGTGGGCTGCCATCTCTGGGGTCGCACAGGGTCAGACACAACTGAAGTGACTTAGCATAGCATTTAGCAATGTAAAGTTCCAGGCAAATGCAGCTTGCCATGTATCCTTTCTCTTCCAGTTTGATTACACCTCATAATTCCTTCCCACATCAACACTCTAAATTACAGTAGTCTGTAGGGGAGAGTTATGGAACCATCTTTTCTCAATTAGTGTACATTGTGCCAACAGGCAGGATCCAAGACACTAAACAAGCTAAGGACATCCCATCTCAGAAATGCCAGAAGGCAGTGAGTATCTCTAAGGCAACAGTATGGCTTTAAACAAGAGCATTCCTATGGGAGGGCAGACCTGGAATTCATCCCATACACTATTCTTCCACCAACACCAAAAAGGTTTAAGCAGATAAAATAAGGTTAAGATGAAGCATTAAGGCACCCCAGATGTGGGAAAAGAAGTCAGAAGTCATCCTGTGTCAACTTTCTTCTACTACTTCTGTGTTCACAGAGCCAGCATTTACTGTTCCTGGAAGACAGTGAATGCTTAAGGAAAAATCAACTTGAATGACTTATTTAGGGATAAATATCAATAGTTCAAGCACTGGCGAGAGCCTCCTTCTTTATGGTTGAGGTATAGACTGTTTGCAGATGTTTACAAATGTTTGCCACATTCAATCCAAACTCAAATAATTTCATTGTTTAGTATGGGCCAGGGTAGAAGAAATTGTCGATATGGGTATTATGGAAAGAATGGACATGGTGTCAGAAACCTGGGCTTAAATCAAGCTCTGTCACTTATTAACAGTGTAGACAAGTCACTTTGGAGGGAGGGAAGAAGTGTTTCAGTTTCTTCAACTTTAAATGGAAAAAAAAGTCTGCCCTGATGACCTTATTACTTTGCCAATTTTTATATTCAGCAAATGAGAAAATAGAATCATTTTGAAAAGTATATGGTGGTAAATCAGTATGAGGAAAAATAATTGTTTTCTCTGCTGATAATAATACTAAGAACTCAACATAATCTCTCATTTGAATGGGCGGTTTAGCATAGGAAACCAGGCAGGAAAATCTATTTGTTGCTTTTGCCAGAACCTACTCATTGATATGGTATGTCTGAGTCATGGCCTTGCCTCTTTCTTGCCAACTTTATGACAAATTGGAAAAGACCTCAAATTGGATAAGACAAAAAAAAATCATTAAATGTCAACCTTGTGGGCCAGATACTTTGAAGGGAAGTTTGCATGGATTGGAGCATGAAGGACATGGTTCCCCTGGTGCCAAGAGTTATTTTAAACCACTTTAAGATGGAGGGTCACAGCTATTTAGAGCCAGAAATCTCCAAACATAGGCAACTATCTCATCCTGACTCACAAAGATAATTTCGCACTCAACAGTTATTCTCCCATTCTCCTGGCATATAGAGGTTACATTTTATTCCTTGCATGACTCAGAAGGAAAATCCTAATTATCTTAAGTCAGTCCTGACTCCATGTCCCTCTCAACATGTATTTATTGAGCATCTCTTATTAGGCTGGTACAAAAGTAATTGCAGTTTCAGATTGTGAATTTTAGATCATTATAACTAGTCTCTAACATATCTTTATTAATCAAAATTATAATCAACATATTTTTGCTAATGAAAAATAAGTTTGTTTACTCCTGTAGCATAAAAATCTGTGCTTCAGGATTTGACGAACTCTTGGAAAGCATTTTGTGCATCCTGCTGATCGTGGAAGCATTTTCACTGCAAAAGGTTTGTTGAGATGCTTTGAAGAAGTAGTAGTTGGTTGGCAAGAGGTCAGATGAATATGATGGATGAGGCAAAACTTTGTAGCCCTGGTTGTGTGCTGTATGGTCAGGCATTGTTGTGGAGACCTGGACCCTTTCTGTTGACCAGTACTGGCTCCAGGCATTGCAGTTTTCAGTGAATTTCATCAATTTGCTGAGGATACTTCTCAGGTGTAATGGTTTCACCAGGATTCAAAAAGCTATAGTAGATCAGATGAGCAGTAGACCACCAAACAGTGACCATGACCTTTTTTCGGTACAAGTTTGGTTTTAGGAAGTGCTTTGGAGCTTCTTCTTGGTCCAACCACTGAACTGGTCATTGCCAATTGTCATAGAAAATCTACTTTTCATAGCATATTATAATCCAATTGGGAAATGATTCATTGTTGTTGCATAGAGTGAGAGAAGACCACACTTCAAGATGAGGAATTTTTGATTTTCAGTTAGCTCAAGAAACACTCCCTTATCAAGCTTTTTCACCTTTCCAATTTGCTTCAAATGACAAATGACTATAGAATGGTCAACCTTGAGTTCTTTGGCAATTTCTCATGTGGTTATAAGATCAGCTTCAATGATCCTCTCATTTGGTCATTGTCAACTTCCAATGGCAAGCCACTGCACTCCTCATCTTCAAGACTATCATCTCCTTTGCAAAACCTCTTGAGCCCCCACTGCACTGTATGTTCATTAGCAGTTCTTGGGCCAAATGCATTGTTCATATTGAGAGTTGTCTTTGCTGCTTTACGACCCATTTTGAACTCAAATAAGAAAATTGTTCAAGTTTGCTTTTTGTCTAACAGCATTTCCATAGTTTTAATAAACAGCAAATAATGTCATTAGCAAAATAAATAAATAAATAAAGTGAGAAATGCATATTACAATTATGTATAGTATAATCACATTTATTTAGAATGTATTCCAATATCAAACAGCATCCAATTTCAACAATGCAAAAGACTCAATTACTTTTACACCAACCTAATATTTTTGGGGCTCCAAAATCACTGCAGATGGTGACTGCAGCCATGAAATTAAAAGACGCTTACTCCTTGGAACGGAAGTTATGACCAACCTAGATAGCATATTAAAAAGCAGAGACATTACTTTGCCAACAAAGGTCCATCTAGTCAAGGCTGTGGTTTTTCCAGTGGTCATGTACAGATGTGAGAGTTGGACTGTGAAGAAAGCTGAGCACCGAAGAATTGATGCGTTTAAACTGCGGTGTTGGAGAAGACTCTTGAGACTCCCTTGGACTGCAAGGAGATCCAACCAGTCCATCCTAAAGGAGATCAGTCTTGGGTGTTCATTGGAAGGACTGATGCTGAAGCTGAAACCCCAATACTTTGGCCACCTCATGCGAAGAGTTGACTCATTAGAAAAGACCCTGATGCTGGTAGGGATTGGGGGCAGGAGAAAGAAGGGGATGACAGAGGATGAGATGGCTGGATGGACATGAGTTTGGGTAAGCTCTGGGAGTTGGTGATGGACAGGGAGGCCTGGTGTGCTGCTATTCATGGGGTCATAAAGAGTCGGACACGACTGAGTGACTGAACTGAACTGAACCTATGTCAGACACTGCTTGAGGTTCTGGGGAATCAGCAGTGAACAAAACATAGCCCCTCCCCTCAGACCATAGGGTAGGTAGATAGTAAACAAATAAAAATATATAATGTTGTATCATATGGAAAGAAGTTCTTTAAATAAAATTGAAGGAGAATAAGGGTTCAAAGAAAGTCATAGATGGTAAGGTTTTAAAGTAGAGTAGGGTTTCTTGAGAAGATAACACTTTAGCAGAGACTTAAATAAAGACAGTTTACAAAATAGTTATAAAGGAGATTAAAAAACAAGGGGAAAAAACCATACAAATGGTAAAAGCAAAATAACACACACACACACATTAAACAAAAACAGAACCAAAGAAAACAAACCAAAAAAAAAAAACAAAAGAACCAAACAAAAGAACCCCAAAATGAAATCAAACAATTAAAAACAAAGCTACCAAAAACACAAAAGCAAGGCAGAATGCCAACTGAAGAGTAAAGTAAACAAAACAGACAAAAATGATTTTTGAAAAATGGAATAAAGATAAAAATTATAAATGCACCTTGGTACAGCAGTACCTAAAGCCCTTTTGATGTGCTTTCTATTTACACTTTTTATTAATACTAGTCTTCCAGTATTCAGAGTTTATTTCAATTTTTTTTTTCAAGTAAAGGAAGAACATATAAGGGTGGTCTTCACAGATATTACTTCTGAGTCATGGGTGAGGTGAATCCACCATCTCATCTTTGCCAAAACTGTGATTTCATGATTTGCTTGACAAACCCCCAATGTTTGTTACAAGCAGCCATGTGACATTGTTCTGCCCAGTGAGATATGAGCCAAAGTCTGCAGAAGGTACCCAGTCATGTTTTTCTTGCTCTTGAAAACAGATACATATTTGAAAAGTTTGCATACTGTACAAGATTCCAATCATGACATTCTGGAAAAGGCGAGATTATGGAGATAGTAAAAAAGTTGTTATCAAAGATAAGAGAGGAGTCAAGGATGACTAAGTGAACCACAGAGAATTTTCAGGTCAGTCAGACTACTTTGTATGATAGATACTACAGTGATGGATACATGTCAGTATTCATTTGTCCAAAGCTACAGAATGCACAACACCGAGAGTAAACGCTAATATAATCTGTGGCTCTGGATGGTCACGATGTGTCCCTGCAGGTCCATCAGCTGTACTAAAGCACCCCTGTGGAGTGGGATGCTGATAGTGAGGGAGTCTGTGCCTGTGTGAGGGGAGGAGGTATATGGGAACTTTCTACTTTCCACTCAACTTTGCTGTGAACCTAAAATTGCTCTTAAAAAAAGACTATAAAAATAAAAAGGGAGAGAGGTGGAGATATATGAGCAAAAATAGTAACTCTCCTTCATTAAGCCTTGTCGTGTCGCCAGCTATCTTGGAAAACACAAGGCCAGCCAGGCCAGGATGGACATATAGAAACCTAGACTGTTAAATTACTGAATTGATCAACCTTAGTGGTTTATACGGAGAAGGCAATGGCACCCCACTCCAGTACTCTTGCCTGGAAAATCCCATGGACAGAGGAGCCTGGTAGGCTGCTGTCCATGGGGTCGCTAAGAGTCAGACACGACTGAGTGATTTCACTTTCACTTTTCACTTTCATGCATTGGAGAAGGAAATGGCAACCCACTCCAGTGTTCTTGCCTGGAGAATCCCAGGGATGGGGGAGCCTCGTGGGCTGCCGTCTATGGGGTCGCACAGAGTCAGACACGACTGAAGCAACTTAGCAGTAGCAGCAGTAGCAGTGGTTCATAAGGTTATTTGCCTTTAGTGATTTAACTTTCTTACAGTATGAAATGATGAAGGTTGATAAAAGGAGAGATTACATTTTTTAAAAAATAAATAATAAAGAACAGGAAAGCAAAGGTAAAAGAAACAGCCGCTCTAATTTATATCTCTATGAGAATCTCAGGTCTCCTTAAGTGTTTTCCTGTTTTGGCTTTTCAAATCCAGCCTAAGCTAAAGCGAAGAGGTATGGTAGATGCTGTTACACATATGCACAGTTCCCAAAGACCCCAGTAGGGTAAAGACCAAAAGGAAGCAAAACTAAAAGAAGATAAAACAGGAGATCTGGGTTCGATCCCTGGTTTGGGAAGATACCCTGGAGAAGGGAATGGCAACCCACTCCAATATTCTTGCCTGGAGAATCCCATGGACAGAGAAGAGACTGGTGGGCTACAATTCATGGGGTCATAAACAGTCAGACACGACTGAATGACTTTCACTCATTCACTCAGTGCCACCCTAACTTTCCCTATGGTTTAAGCTTGTTGGAACTTTCTATAAATTGCAACCAAAGCACATTAATTAATATAAGGCTAGTTAATACAAAGAATGTTAATTAGGATAAATATAAATGTCCCATAGTGAAAGGAAAAGCAGGGCCTGCCCTTGGCTGGAGAAAGCCAGTGCACAAGCCAGCCTCTTATGTGGTCACTGTTACTCAGGATGATGCTTACTGGGCCGGGCTGTCTTCCCAGCTTACCCTCCACTCCTAAGGAGGCTGAGATGAGTCACTGACACTATGGTCACTCTTCCTGTTCCCAGGAAGGTGCTGACACTCTGATATTTTTAGAGGTCCTCAGAGAGCAGAATCATGAAGCATTTAAGGGGAGACTAAATGGGCTTCCCAGATGACTCCGCTGGTAAAGAATCCACCTGGAATGCAGGGACCTGGGTTCAATGCCTGGGTTGGGAAGATGCCCTGGAGAAGGGATAGGCTACCCACTCCAGTATTCTTCCCTGGAGAATTCCATGAACTTTACAATCCATGGGGTTGCAAAGAGTCAGACAAGATTGACCAACTCTCATTTCACTTCACTTCATTCTCAGGAAACACTGTGCCTCCCACTATGAGCAGCACCTATCAAAGCCACCTCCACTGTGCTCTTCTCTACACTCTGACCATTGCTCTGACCACTTCTCTTGCTCTGACCATTCTCACATGTAAAGTGTGGGTGACACATGCCTGGTGCACCCATACTTACATGTGGCTCCACAAAACCATGTGTGTAACTGCATAGATATAAGTTCGGTCGCTCAGTCATGTCCAACTCTTTGTGACCCCATGGACTGCAGTACGCCAGGCTTCCCTGTCAATCACCAACTCCCAGAGCTTACTCAAACTCATGTCCATCAAGTCAGTGATGCCATCCAACCATCTCATCCTCTATCACCCCTTCTCCCATCTTCAATCTTTCCCAGCATCAGGGTCTTTTCAAATGAGTCAGTTCTTTGCATCAGGTGGCCAAAGTACTGGAGTTTCAGCTTCAGCATCAGTCCTTCCAAGGGACTCTCAAGAGTTTTCCCCAAACCACAGTTTGAAAGAATCAGTTCTTCAGTGCTCAGCTTTATTTATAGTCCAACTCTCACATCCATATGTGACTACTAGAAAAACCATAGCTTTGACTAGATGAACTTTGGTTGGCAAAGTTAATGTCTCTGCTTTTTAATATGCTGTCTAGGTTGGTCATAACTTTTCTTCCAAAGAGCAAGTGTCTTTTAATTTCATGCCTACAGTCACCATCTGCAGTGATTTTGGAGCCCCCAAAAATAAAGTCAGCTACTGTTTCCATTGTTTCCCACTATTTGCCATGAAGTGATGGGACCAGATGCCATGATCTTAGTTTTCAGAATGTTGAGCTTTAAGCCAACGTTTTCACTCTCCTCTTTCACTTTCATCAAGAGGCTCTTTAGTTCTTTGCTTTCTGCCGTAAGGGTGGTATCATCTGTGTGTCTGAGGTTATTGATATTTCTCCCAGCAATCTTGATTCCAGCTTGTGCTTCATCTAGCCCAGCGTTTCTCATGATGTACTCTGCATATAAGTTAAATAAGCAGAGTGACAACATACAACCTTGATGTACTCCTTTCCCTATTTGGAACCAGTCTATTGTTCCATGTCCAGTTCTAACTCATGCTTCCTCACCTGTGTACAGATTTCTCAGGAGGCAAGTCAGGTGGTCTGGTATTCCCATCTCTTTAAGAATTTTCCTTAGTTTGTTGTGATCCACACAGTCAAAGGCTTTGGCATAGTCAATAAAGCAGAAATAGACATTTTTCTGGAACTCTCTTGCTTTTTCCATGATCCAGCAGATGTTGGCAATCTAATCTCTGGTTCCTCTGCCTTTTCTAAAACCAGCTTGAACATCTGGAAGTTCACAGTTCACATATTGTTGACGCCTGGCTTGGAGAATTTTGATCATTACTTTGCTAGTGTGTGAGATGAATGCAATTGTGCGGTAGATTGAACATTCTTTGGCATTGCCTTTCTTTGGGGTTGGAATGAAAACTGACTTTTCCAGTCCTGTGGCCACTGCTGAGTTTTCCAAATTTGCTGGCATACTGAGTGCAGCATTTTCACAGCATTATCTTTTAGGATTTGAAATAGCTCAACTGGAATTCCATCACCTCCACTAGCTTTGTTCATAGTGATGCTTCCTAAGGCCCACTTGATTTCACATTCCAGGATGTCTGGCTCGAGGTGAGTGATCACACCATCGTGGTGATCTGGGTCATGAAGATCTTTTTTGTATAGTTCTTCTGTGTATTCTTGCCACCATTTCTTAATATCTTCTGCTTCTGTTAGGTCCATACCATTTATGTCATTTATTGTGCCCATCTTTGTATGAAATATTCCCTTGTTATCTCTAATTTTATTGAAGAGATCTCTAGTCTTTCCCATTCTATTGTTTTCTTCTATTTCTTTGCACTGATCACTGAGAAAAAGCCTTCCTTGCAAGGAAGCCTCTCTCCTTGCTATTCTTTGGAACTCTGCATTCAAATGGGTATGTCTTCCCTTTTCTCTTTTATCTTTCACTTCTCTTCTTTTCTCAGCTATTTGTAAGGCCTCCTCAGACAACCATTTTGCTTTTTGCATTTCTTTTTCTTGGGGATGGTCTTGATCACTGCCCCCTGTGCAATGTCATGAACCTCCATCCATAGTTCTTCAAGCAATCTATCAGATCTAATCTCTTAAATCTATTTGTCACTTTTACTGTATAATCATAAGGGATTTGATTTATATCATACCCAAATTGTCTAGTGGTTTTCCCTTATTTGTTCAATATAAGTCTGAATTTGGCAATAAGGAATTCATGATCTGAGCCACAGTCACCTCCTGGTCTTGTTTTTGCCAACTGTATAGACCTTCTCCATCTTTGGCTGCAAAGAGTATAATCAATCTGATTTCAGTATTGACCAACTGGTGATGTCCATGTGCAGAGTCTTCTTTTGTGTTGTAGGAAGAGGGTTTGATATGACCAGTGCATTCTCTTGGCAAAACTCGGTTAGCCTTTGCCTTGCTTCATTTTGTACTCCAAGGCCAAACTTGCCTAAAGATCTTATAGGTCTTCGTAGAACCACTCAACTTCAGCTTCTTCAGCATACTGGTGGGGGCATAGACTTGGATTACTGTGATTTTGAATGGTTTGCCTTGGAAATGAACAGAAATCAATCTATCGTTTTTGAGATTGTATCCAAGTACTACATTTTGGACTCTTGTTGACTGTGAGGGCTACTCCATTTCTTCTAAGGGATTCTTGCCTGCAGTAGTAGATATATTGGTCATCTGAGTTAAATTCATCCATTCCAGTCCATTTTAGTTCACTGATTCCTGAAATGTCAATGTTCAATCTTGTCATCTCTTGTTTGACCACTTCCAGTTTACTTTGATTCATGGGCCTAACATTCCAGGTTCCTATGCAGTATTATTCTTTACAGCATCAGACCTTGCTTCCATCACCAGTCACATGCACAACTGGGTGTTGTTTTTGCTTTGGCTCCATCCCTTCATTCTTTCTGGAGTTATTTCTCCACTGATCTCCAGTAGCATATTGGGCATCTACCAGTCTGGGGAGTTCATCTTTCAGTGTCCTATCTTTTTGCTTTTTCATGGAGTCCTCGAGGCAAGAATATTGAAGTGATTGCCATTCCCTTCTCCAGAGGATCATGTTTTGTTAGACCTCTCTACCATGACCTGTCCGTCTTGGGTGGCCCTACACAGCATGGCTCATAGTTTCTTTGAGTCAGACAAGGCTGTGGTCCATGTAATCAGTTTGATTATTTTTCTGTGATTGTAGTTTTCATTTTGTCTACCCTCTGATGGATAAGGATAGGAAGCTTATGGAAGCTTCCTAATGGCAGAGACTGACTGAGGGGGAAACTGGACCTTGTTCTGATGGGCAGAGCCATGCTCCATAAATCTTTAATCCAATTTTCTGTTGATGGGTGGGGCTGTTTTCCCTCCCTGTGTTTGACCTGAGGCCAAACTATGGTGAAGGTAATGAAGATGATGGTGATCACTCAGTGCTCCCAACCCTGCAATAGGCCACCACCAACCCACACCTCTGCCAGAGACTCCTGAATACTCACGGGCCAGTCTGGGTCAGTCTCTTGTGGGGTCACTGCTCCTTTCTCCTGGGTCCTGGTGTGCACAAAGTTTTGTTTGTGCCCTCCAAGAGTCTGTTTCCCCAGTCCTGTGTAAGTTCTGGCAGCTCTAGGGTGGGGTTAATAGTGACCTCCTCCAAGAGGACTTATGCCATACCCAGGTCTGCTGCACCTAGAGCCCCTGTCCCTGCAATGGTCCCTTGCTGACCCATACCTCCACGTGAGACACTCAAACACTCAAAGGCAGGTCTGGCTCAGTCTCTGTGGTGTCTCTGGGTATGCACAACATTTTGTTTGAGCCCTGCAAGTGTCTCTGGCGGGTATGGCATTTGATTCTAAACATGATTTCACCCCTCCTACCATCTTGCTGCAGCTTCTCCTTTGCCCTTGGACGTGGGCTATCTTTTTTTGGTGGGATCCAACATTCTCCTGTCGATGGTTGTTCAGCAATGAGTTGTAATTATGGAGTTCTCCTAGGAGAAGATGACCATCCGTCCTCCTACTCTGCCATCTTGCCAGAAATAAGGTATATTGCATAGGTATGCTGCTGCTGCTGCTAAGTTGCTTCAGTCATGTCCAACTCTGTGCGACCCCACAGACTGCAGCCCATCAGGCTCCACCGTCCCTGGGATTCTCCAGGCAAGAATACTGGAGTGGGTTGCCATTTCCTCCTCCAATGCATGAAAGTGAAAAGTGAAAGTGAAGTTGCTCAGTCGTATCACTGGACAAATATGTAATTTTGCCACATGCTATTTTGTTGCTATTGTTCAGTTGCTCAGTCAAGTCTATAATTTGAGGAATGAAAGGACTAACCAGGTGAAATGTTTTTCCTTTCTCCTATCCTTTAAATGTTGTTTTATCCAGGACCCTACCCTTGGCCTTCAGCCCTCAGATTTCCCTTTTTTAAGGATCCTTCTTCCCCTGACCTCAGGCTCACCTAGGCTTTTGCTCCCTCCTGGGCTCTGAAAGCATCTCTCTATTCTCTAGCCTAGATGTCTTTCCCCCAGTTTTATTGAGATACAATCAACATACAACACTTTATAAGTTTAAAATGTGTAGCACAATGATTTGACTTACATGTATTGTGAAATGATTATCACAGTAAGTTTAATTAACATCTACTCTCTCATATAGATACCAAAAAAGAAAATGAAAAAAAAATTTGTGTGATGAGAACTCCTAGAATCTACTCTTTTAACAGTTTTCATATATACCCTACAGCAGTCACCATGCTGTACATTACATGCCTGGTACTTTGATGGCCTTCCTTCAATTCCCCCCTCCCCCAGCCCTACCTCTGGTAACCATAAATCTGATGTCCTTTAGGAGTTTGAAATTTTTTGTTTTTTAATTTTTTATATTTATTTTTTTGCCTGTGCATTTTCTTTTTTCAGTTTTATTTTAATATAATTAACACATAAACTTTTGTAAATTTAAAGTTTACAATGTTAAGATTTGATACATGTATGTATTGAGAAATGTTTACTACATAAGGTTAGTTAACACATCCTTCACCTCTCAAAATTACAGATTTTTGCTTATGATGAGGCCATTAAAGCTCTACTTTTATAGCAACTTTCAAGTATATGGGCTTCCCTGGTGGCTCAGATGGTAAAGAATCCACCTGCAATGTGAGAGACATGGGTTCGATCCCTGGGATGGGAAGATCCCCTGGAGAAGGGAAAGGCTACCCACTCCAGTGTTCTGGCCTAGAGAATTCCATGAAGTGTATAGTCCATGGGGTCACAAACAGGCAGACATGACTGAGCAACTTTCACTTTCAAGTATATAATCTAGTCTTGTTAACTATAGCAACCATGCTGTACTTTAGATCTCCAGAAGCTGTTCATCTTACAGGTGAAAGTTTATACTCTTTGACCAATGCATCACCATTTACTCCACACTTGAGGCCCTGGAAGTCACCATTTATTCTCTGTTTCTAAGAGGCCAGTGTTTGAGATACCATATACAAGTGAGACCATATAGTATTCATCTTTCTCTGACGTTTCACTTAACATAATGCCCTCAAGGTCCATCCATGTTGTCTCAAGTGGCAGAATTTCCTTCTTTCTTAGGGTTGAATAATATTCCTCTGTGTATGTGTGTGTGTCTGTGTGTGTGTACACCATATCTTCTTTATCCACTCACTCCTTAATGGACACTTCAGCTGTTTTCATATCTTGGCTGTTGTGAATAATGTTGCAGTGAACATGGAAGTGCAAATATCTCTTTAAGCCAATATACCCCAAAGTGAGATTGCTGGATCATATAGTAGTTCTATTTTTAATGTTTTGAGGAGCCTCTACACTGTTTTCCATAGTGTCTGTACCAATTTATGTCCAACCACAAGGCATGCAGGTTCCGTTTTCTCCATAACCTCTCCATCATGTAATCTCTTGCTTTTGATAACAGTTATTCTAACAGGGGTAAGGTCTCGTGTGTTTTTTGTTTTTATTTTTAGATTTCACACTTAAGTCAGATCATAAGGTATTCATCTATCTCTGTCTTATTGTATATATTCAGCCTTAATCTCTTTCCAGCCTTTGACACACAGTTAAAACAACCGAATCCACTTCCTGTGGCTACTGCTGAACTCCCAGTCATTCGTCAGCCCTAGAGTCTGACTTTTTTTTTTCCTTTTGCCTTACTTATAATGACTAACTCATCCTGGTTTGCCTAGAACTCTCCTGGCTTTAACACTGCATGTTCCATGTCTGAGGAACCCCCACACCCCAGTCCCAAGCAATGGGAACCACTGGTCACCTTAGCTACCCCTTCATAGAATTTTTTTTTGCAAAGGTCATCTTTGTTTTTAAATCCAATAGACACTTTTTAAACTTTATCTTCCTTGAGCTTTCTGAATTTTGACACTGTTCACCACTTCTTCTGGCTCCAGTGACTCTACTTTATCCTAATTTTTCCTCTGCATCCTAGTTATTCTCTATCAGAGGCTCCTCTCTTTCTTTTCTCTATTTCAATGTTGTTTGCTCAAGGTTTGGTCCTCAGTCTGCTTCACTTCTTACCAATCCTCACAGCCTCCCTGTGAGGGAGTGACCTCATTTGCTCTGTTGATGTCACCTCCCGTTTCTGTGATTGCAGTTTATCAATCTTTATCTTAGAACCTCTCAGGAGACCCCAACCTTGCTACATTCAATTCTTCTGGAGCCTCACATCAGTATTGGGTGTGCAGACTGGCAGGACTGATAAATAGTCCCTCTTTGCGGACTATTAACAAGGCTTGTTTACATCAGAGTGTAAGACAGGTTACAGTGGGAGATACACAAAGATAAATAACATGTTCTCTGGCCTTAAGGTACTGTTTTCACAGTCTAGTAGGAAAGACTGATTGCTTTGCAACTCCCACTAATTCAGAAAGAAAGAACCACAGTGAAGTCCAACTACAGCAGAAAGAGAGTTCAAAGTAGGAAAAGTTCATATCTAGCTGGAAAATCAAGAGTGCTTTGAAGAGTTAGGTATTTAAGCTGGGTCATGAGAGTGACTAAGTCATGCAGTGTCAACAGGAAGGGCACCGCAGATGACAGGGTTTATGTGCCCAAATGCAGAGGGGCAAGACAGCATGGAGAATGTTTGGTGTGGAGGGCTACCTGGGTTGTATGTGTCCTCAGAATAAAAGTGCTGAATTAGAAATTGCCACAACTACTATTTGTCCCCACTAACAGTGATCACCAACAGCTTATAAATTATTATATTTTGTCCATATCCATATGCAGTGTACTCTCCACAAGTACAAGGATAGGGTCTGTGTGTTCACCATTGTGTCCCAGCATCTACCATGTAAATACTTTGAATTAATTATGAATAGCACAGACTGTGGTTTCAGGGTCTCCAACTGAAGGGAAAGTCTGTGGTGATGTTTCTGCCTCCATCAGACCCCTTCATCTCTAGTTCCTTCTGTGGCTAAGCAGTGAGTGGGTCTCCCAGGCACATGTCCTCTTACAGGTTGATTTTCCAGATTCCTGAAGAACCCTAAATGTTTCCAAAGTCTTTTCAGGAAAGCATGACAATTTCATGACTCTCTAGGCAAGCCACAGAGCAACTGCTCTGTTGTAGCAAGAGTGAGGTCTCTCTTTCAGCACCTGGATGCCTCCTGCTTTGCCTGCAACTTCTCTTTAGCTTCCTCCACATGTCCTGTCTCTCTGGACCCTTACAATTATCCCATATATTAGGGGCCGGCCCAGAGAAAAAGACACCCCAGCATGACCACCGCAGGGTATACTACTTTATTAAGTCAGAGACTATTGAACACAGCATGCAAAATTATACAAATGTTCATGCATATGCATGTGAATGTTAATTATATGAAATTTATGTTCTGACCTCCTGGGGCTGGAAATATGGTAACTTTAATCAAGGGTTCCCCGAGGGAGATAATGCTGACAACTTGCCTGAGACATGAGGGATTCCAGGTGTGTTTGTGAAGGAACTCTTCTGTAAGAGAGCTTTTTATCTCTACTATCAATCACTGTTCACCAATAGCTCTCGCTAAATCCCTTTAATGAACTAGGTACTGTGTTGAGCATTACTACCTACCTTTCTCTACTTGTATCACTCTCATCTATACAATATATACTTTTCAAAGCACTTTGGAATGAGGCAATATGCATTAACTCATTCAATTCTCTAAGTATGAAGTGAGGAAGAAGAGGTATTACTATGCCCCTTTTATAGATAAAGAATCTGAGGACATTCCAAAGCAATGACACTAGAAGGAAGCATGTTGTCTAAACCAAAGCCAGTACCTGTAACATATGCTCCAAGTTGGACCCTACACACCTAATGCGGCGTTAGTAGAAGAAAAGACCAGGTCTAAGGTTCCAAACATCTGTGTCTGATCCCACCTATTCCCCAAAACTAGCTTGTAAAACTTCACCTTTCAAATATTTGTTTCCCTCACTACTAAATGAAACCATTGGATGAATCAGTGGTTCTCCATTTGGACTGCACATTAGAATCACCAAGGGAGCATCTAAAAATTCCCATGCCCAAACTACACCCTGCAACAGTAAAATCCAGACTCCAGGGCTAGAAGATTCAGATTCACCCATATTTGTTTAATGCTCCCTTGGCTACTTGAAAATGTAGCTGAGGTTGAGAATACTGGCTCTGAACTAAATAATCACTTAGATTTTTCAACACACAGTGCACTTCCATCTGAAGACAATTTGCAGCCTCTGATCAAAATAGTTAAGTTCAGTTCAGTCACTAAGTTGTGTCTGACTCCTTGTAACCCCATGAACCGCAGCACACCAGGCCTCCCTGTCCATCACCAACTCCTGGAGTCCACCCAAACCCATGTCCATCGAGTCAAAGATGCCATCCAACCATCTCATCCTCTCTTCCAGTGAGTCAGCTCTTCGCATCAGGTGGCCAAAGTATTGGAGTTTCCGCTTCAGCATCAGCCCTTCCAATGAACACCCAGGACTGATCTCCTTTAGGATGGACTGGTTGCATCTCCTTGCAGTCCAAGGGACTCTCAAGAGTCTTCGCCAACACCACAGTTCAAAAGCATTAATTCTTTGGCACTCAGCGTTCTTCACAGTCCAACTCTCACATCCATGCATGACCACTGGAAAAACCATAGCCTTGACTAGACGGACCTTTGTTGGCAAAGTAATGTCTGTTTTTTAATATGCTGTCTAGGTTGGTCATAACTTTCCTTCCAAGGAGTAAGCGTCTTTTAATTTCATGGCTGCAATCACCATCTGCAGTGATTTTGGAGCCCAGAAAAATAAAGTCAGCCACTGTTTCCACTGTTTCCCCATCTATCTGCCATGAAGTGATGGAACTGGATGCCATGATCTTAGTTTTCTGAATGTTCAGCTTTAAGCCAACTTTTTCACTCTCCTCTTTCACTTTCATCAAGAGGCTCTTTAGTTCTTCACTTTCTGCCATATGGGTGGTATCATCTGCATATCTGAGGTTATTGATATCTCTCCCGGCAATCTTGATTCTAGTTTGTGCTTCCTCTAGCCCAGCGTTTCTCATGATGTACTCTGCATATAAGTTAAATAAGCAGGGTGACAATATACAGCCTTGACGTATATTGTATATTTTTCCAAAAGGAAAATATATAGTATTTTTATATTTTCCTTTTCCTATTTGGAACCAGTCTGTTGTTCTATGTCCAGTTCTAACTGTTGCTTCCTGACCTGCATACGGGTTTCTCAAGAGGCAAGTCAGGTGGTCTGGTATTCCCATCTCTTTCAGAATTTTCCACAGTTTATTGTGATCCACACAGTCAAAGGCTTTGGCACAGTCAATAAATAAATATCGAGCTGTTCCCGAAGAAACCCATTTAATATTGTCTAACTAAGCTTCTCCCACTCAGGTGTGACCAGCGAAAGCCTCTCCTTGTGTGATAGTTATGAAGATCCTATTAATATCCCAGAGGACTCATGTATTCTGGAAAACACTCCATTCATGGTCCTTGAAAAAAATAATTTTTAAGAACTTGATTCCCTAAGCCCTTTGGGGATATTGGTTTATGCTTTAGGAAATACTCTTGCAAAGTACCAGAATCTGACAGCTCATTCCCAGATGAGATTATGGCCACAGCTGCTTACCTCTCTTGGGTTTGGTTGCTGCTATAGAATTAGCATTCTCTTCAGATGTTTTGTCTAGAGTAAAAGCAGAGAAACTTCCACATATGTTTAACAGGTTTCAGATGTTTTAAAGAGCCAACCATGAAAGTAAACCATAAATGTATAAAATACAGAAGAATACACAATGGCACAAAATGCAAAAGCAAGAAAGGCAAATGCATTTGAATACATCAGACTTTTAAATGACAAAAGAGCCCATAGACTAAAAAATTTAAATATAGGTTGGGAAGAAATATCTATTGCATATATAAGAAATAGAAATGTGGACTATGTAAAGAAGTCTAATAAATCAACAAAACAAAGACAAATAGCCCCAAATAAAAGAAAATGAAGACATGAGGAGGTAATTTGTAGAAGAAAGACAAATAGCCGATGAGAAAAGATGCACAGCCTCACTAGTAATCAAGGGAAAACAAATTAAATAATAACAAGGCATCATTTCTCACACTTGAGATTGGCACAAAATGTAAAAAGATTGATAATAACAGGTCTTTCTGAGAAATAGCAAAAGGTGTATTCTTGTACACAGTTGGTGAGGAAATAAATTGAAAAAGCCTTTTTGGAGGACAATTTGGAGTAGCTAATCAATTTTTTTTTTAATTTACATTCTCTCCCACCAGCAATTCCACTTCTGGTCTCTACATTGAAGAATGACTTGTAATGCCATGCTGTTTACAACGGGAAAAAAAACTGGGCAAATTCTAAATAGCTATCAAATGCCCATATGTAAATAGAAAGAAAAACATCTTTAACTCCAGTGTGCTTAGTCGCTCAGTTGTGGCCAACTCTTTGTGACCCCATGGACTGTACCCCACCACGTTTCTCTGTCCATGGGAATTCTCCAGGCAAGAATACTAGAGTGGGTTGCCATGCCCTCCTCCAGGAGATCTTCCCAATCCAAGGATCAAACGCAGGTCTCCCACACTGTGGGTGGATTCTTTACCATCTGAGCCACCAGGGAAGCCCACGGAAACAGGTCAGAGTGGACTGCATTGGGAATTCCCTGGAGGTCCAGTGGTTAGGATTCTGCTTCTACCACAGGAGGCATGAGTTCCATCCCTCCTTGAAGAACTAAGATCCCACATGGATGTGGCCATAAAATTAAAAAAATGAACTGCTTTATCTGCATTATTTCCTCTCCCCGCCCCCCTTTTTGCCTAAAATTGTCTTAATGACAGGGCCCAACTCATATGGTTGTATGTTTTAGATAAGTGAATATGCATAAAGCATTCAGTACCTATCCCACACTAACTATTCAAACACACCTCACTGGGAGTATTTTTGTCACCTTACACATTAGAGATTTAATAACTCCCTGTTACCCAGGAAGGTCTTCTTGCTTCTGCCCCTGCTGTCGGAGGCCTCTGTCACCTACCCTGGCTCCAGGGAAGTCCTTTAAAAGTCACTCCTCCTCCATTCATGTAGTGATCCCTGCAATGATCACTGTAAATAATGACCCTGGATTCATACCACACAGGACATGTGCTTTCTCCAGCCTCTGAGGCAGAGCATCATGGGAAATATGCAAATATCTGCCTTCACCCTTAGTAAGAATGCTTTGCCAACTAGCAGGTCGCTTCTCCAAGAAAACCTATCTTCCTCTTTTTCAGAAAAGATCCCAGGCTGGATGTGGGGTTTGGGCTAGAAGCGGGGAAGGGAAAGAATAAAGGAGCATCACATTTCTGTTTCAGACAAATGTTTAGTCAGACTTTGGAGACAGTCTTTCTCAGCTTCTTCTCTGAAACACATGGACATTTTAGCCCTGGAAGAATGTAACCGGCAACCACAAAGAAAATGCTTTTCAATAAATTAATTTTTCTCACAGCACTAACGAGGCAGTGGCCGAGGATGGGGGAAGGGCTGATGTTAAAGCTTGGTAACTTGGCACCGCCCCAACAAGGAAATTACACTGAGGACTCCAGCAGTGAATGGTTGCTCAGGGAAACAGGGAAGAAAGTGAAGAGCTGCCCGCACTAGGAAATGTGCAGTGCCTCACTGGAGATCTGTTTATTTCTTTTTATCTCCAGTAGCTTCTTCTAACATACTTTTTTTTTAAACTTTAGCTTCACACATAAGATGACCAATTTGTATCAACCCTATCAGTTTTCCTCTCTGCTCACTGGAAACCCTGCTTCCTTTTTTCCCTCCTTTACCCAGAAACCCTTCTGACCAATATGAGGTCTTTATCCCATTCACCTTTTGCTGAATTTGACTCAGTTGACTTCTCATCCCCTGAGGGAGAATTTAGCCAAAGATTTGCACCTTTTTCCTGCCTTTCTTCTCTTCCTCTCCATTAGGGAATCTCTCCATGCTCAAATTTTCATTTCTATTCAGAGGCAAGTGGTCTCAGAGATTCCTTGAAGGAACTAAAGTGAAGTGCTAGTCACTGAGCCATGGCTGACTCTTTGCAACCCCATGGTTTGTAGCCCTCCAGGCTCCTCTGTCCATGAAATTCTCCAGGCAAGAATACTGGAATTGGTAGACATTCTCTTCTCCAGGGGATCTTCCCGATCCAGGGATCCAACCCAGGTCTCTTGCATTGCAGGCAGATTCTTTAGCATCTGAGCCACAAGGGATTCCTTGCAGACTACAATTCTAATGCACGGCTACTACTTCCAAAGCTCTGAATCTCTAGCTGCATCTCTCTTGGTTCCCTCCAAAGTCCCAGCTGTCCTCTGGACATTAAGGTGTTAGGGAATCCCCCTTGTTTCCTTTGCCAATATAAATCTCACTTTGTCTAAGCCTTTCAGGACCTCTCCAGTCAGAAGAAATTTCTCTTAGTCTGAATTCCTGTGGCACTTAACATCTATATCTCTTAAATACCCCACCATCTATGTAGTCTTTGAAGAACTACAAGGAATTTATGAGGTGCTGACAGATGAAGCTGTATGCTTGTGTTCAGAGAAACAGCTTTACTTTCTAGGTGAGGTGCTAGGCATAGAGAATGCAGAGATGATGAAAAAGGGTCCCTCCTTTCATGGGTTCTTAATAGCCTAATAAAACACAAATTTAGCCACATTTTTTTCCCCTTGGGTGAATTGGATAGTTGGAAAGTACTATCATTTGCTCCTTTTGGGGTCAATTGCACCTAATTCCTGAACTAGTCTTAGGCCCTTTGATGAGATAGCATGTACATAATACCTTTATCTGGACAAATTTTAGGTTAATTCCTCAGGGCAATTAGCTTCATAGCCTAATAGTTATTTCTCCTTGGTATATTTCCCTAGTTTCTTTTCTTACCACTATAGGAAATATCAAATATACAGGACAAATAGCCAATACAAAATTATACTAAAATGTATGTTGCTGTTGTTTGGCTACTAAGTTGTGTTTGATTCTTTTGCAACCCCATGGACTATAGCCTGCTAGGCTCCTCTGTCCATGGGATTTCCCAGGCAAGAATACAGGAGTGGGTTGTAATTTCCTTTTCCAGGGGATCTTCCCAACTCAGGGATCAAACCTAGGTCTTCTGCATTGGCAGGTGGGTTCTTTACCACTGAGCCACCTGGTTTACTGCCCAACTAAAATGTATATTTAAGAGAAAAAGCTGTATATCATATACATTTCACATTAAATATGCAGACCACATCTAGACACTGAGGATCCCTTCAAGATTCCAGCTTCTAAAACTCATTCACTTTGCCTACCACAACTGCTAATACTCCTAACAGACTCATTTCCAAAATCTCAGATTTCCAATTTTCTTAGCTGTCTTAACTCTACTATATTTGTTGATTTAGATTCTACCTAAACCTTCTCTGGAAGCACCTATATCAGATTTTATGTTGCCCTGGTCTACAAGATACTCCAAATATTCAGACTGAACAGAAAATGCTCCCTGAGTTTAGAAGCACTATTTCTCTGTACCATCTAGACGTTAATGGCCAGTTTTCAGGCTCTTTTCCTTTGGCTCAGACCTTTCAAACCTGTACACATTTTTTTAATTCTTTTACAATTTTTTCTTATCTTTTAATTGAAGGATAATTGCTTTACAGAATTTTGTTGTTTTCTGTCAAACATCAACATAAATCAGCTATAGGTTTACATGTATCCCCTCCCTCTTGAACCTCCCTCCCATCTCCTTCCACATCCCACCCCTCTAGGTTGATATAGAGCCCCTGTTTGAGTTTCCTGAGCCATACAGCAAATTCCCATTGGCTATCTATTTTATGTATGGTAGGAGGGATTGGAGGCAGGAGGAGAAGGGGACGACAGAGGATGAGATGGCTGGATGGCATCACTGACTTGATGCACATGAGTTTGGGTGAACTCTGGGAGTTGGTGATGGCCTGGCGTGCTGCAATTCATGGTGTCTCAAAGAGTCGGACACGACTGAGAGACTAAACTGAACTGAACTGACTAAGTTTGCGTGTTACTGTCTCCATCCATCTCACCCTCTCCTCCCTTCTCCCCGAAGTGTAGTTGCAGTACAATATTGTATAAATTACTGGTGTACAATATTGTGAATCACGTTTTTTAATAGTTCTATTCCATTTATAGTAATTATATTGAATAAAATATTAGCTATATTCCACATGTTGTGCAATATAGCCTTGTAGCTTATTTTATATCTAATAGTTTGTACCTCTTAATCCCCTACCCTTATATTGCCCCTCCCTACTTCCCTCTCCCCACTGGTCACCACTAGCTTGTTTTCCATATCTGTGAGTCTGTTTTTTGTTGCTGTTGTTGATGTTGTTGTTATATTCACTAGTTTGTTGTATTTTTTTATATTCCACAAATAAACCATATCATACAGTATTTGCTTTTCTCTATCTGATTTATTTCACTTGGCATAATACACATCAAGTCCATCTGTGTTGCTGCAAATAGCAAAATTCCCTTATTTTATGGCTGAGTAGTATTCCATTGCATACATATATATATATGGGAATACTAGATCACCTGACCTACCTCTTGAGAAACCTATATGCAGGTCAGGACACAATAGTTAGAACTGGACATGGAACAACAGACTGGTTCCAAATAGGAAAAGGAGTATGTCAAGGCTGTATATTGTAAACCTGCTTATTTAACTTATATGCAGAGTACATCATGAGAAACGCTGGGCTGGAAGAAGCACACCCTGGAATCAAGATTGCCAGGAGAAATATCAATAACTTCAGATATGCAGATGACACCACCCTTATGGCAGAAAGTGAAGAGGAACGAAAAAGCCTCTTGATGAAAGTGAAAGAGAGTGGAAAAGTTGGCTTAAAGCTCAACATTCAGAAAACTAAGATCATGGCATCTGGTCCTATCACTTCATGGGAAATAGATGGGGAAACAGTGGCTAACTTTATTTTTCTGGGCTCCAAAATCACTGCAGATGGTGACTGCAGCCATGAAATTAAAAGACACTTACTCCTTGGAAGGAAAGTTATGACCAACCTAGATAGCATATTGAAAAGCAGAGACATTACTTTGCCAACAAAGGTCTGTCTAGTCAAGGCTATGGTTTTTCCAAGCTGCAATTCATGGGGTTGCAAAGAGTTGGACATGATTGATCGACTGAACTGAACTGAATTGATATCACATCTTTATCCATTCATCTATTAATGGTGGACACTAAGATTGTTTTGATACTGTATTCAGTTCAGTCGCTCAGTAATGTCCAACTCCTTGCGACCCCATGAACTGCAGCACGTCAGGCTTCCCTGTCCATCACCAACTCCCAGAGCTTGCTCAAACACATGTCCATCAAGTCGGTGATGCCATCCAACCATCTTCATCCTCTGTCGTCCCTTCTCCTCCCACTTTCAATCTTTCCCAGCATCATGGTCTTTTCAAATGAGTCAGTTCTTTGCATCAGATGGCCAAAGTATTGGAGTTTCAGCTTCAACATCAGTCCTTCCAGTGAACATTCAGGACTGATTTCCATTAGGATTGACTGGTTGGATCTCCTTGCAGTCCAAGGGATACCACAGTTCAAAAGCATCAATTTTTTGGTGCTCAGCTTTCTTTATAGTCCAACTCTCACATCCATATGTGACTACTAGAAAAACCATAGCTTTGACTAGATGGACTTTTGTTGGCAAAGTTAATGCCTCTGCTTTTTAATATGCTGTCTAGGTTGGTCATAGCTTTTCTTCCAAGGAGCAAGTGTCTTTTAATTTCATGCCTGCAGTCACCATCTGTAGTGATTTTGGAGCCTAAAAAAAAAAGTCTCTCACTGTTTCCACTGTTTCCCTATCTATTTGCCATGAAGTGATGGGACCAGATACCATGATCTTAGTTTTCTGAATGTTGAGCTTTAAGCCAACTTTTTCACTCTCCTCTTTCAGTTTCATCAAGAGGCTTTTTAGTTCTTCTTCACTTTCTGCCATAAGGGTGGTGTCATCTGTATATCTGCGGTTATTGATATTTCTCCCAGCAATCTTGATTCCAGCTTGTGCTTCCTCCAGCCCAGCATTTTTCATGATGTACTCTGCATATAAGTTAAATAAACAGGGTGACAACATACAGCGGTGACATACTCCTTTCCCCATCTGGAACCAGTCTGTTGTTCCATGTCCAGTTCTAACTCTTGCTTCCTCACCTGCATACAGATTTCTCAGGAGGCAGGTAAGGTGGTCTGGTATTTCCATCTCTTTAAGAGTTTTTCATAGTTTGTTGTGATCCACACAGTCAAAGGCTTTGGCGTAGTCAATAAAGCAGAAATAGATGTTTTTCTGGAACTCTCTTGCTTTTTTGATGATCCAATGAATGTTGTCAATCTGATCTCTGGTTCCTCTGCCTTTTCTAAAACCAGCTTGAACATCTGGAAGTTCATGGCTCACGTACTCCTGAAGCCTGGCTTGGAGAATTTTGATCATTACTTTGCTTGTGTGAGATGAATGCAATTGTACGGTAGTCTGAACCTTCTTTGACATTGCCTTTCTTTGGGATTGGAATGAAAACTGACCTTTTCCAGTCCTGTGGCCACTGCTCAGCTTTCCAAATTTGTTGGCATATTGAGTGCAGCATTTTCACAGCATCATCTTTCAGGATTTGAAATAGCTCAACTGGAATTCCATCACCTCCACTAGCTTTGTTCATAGTGATGCTTCATAAGGCCTGCTTGATTTCACATTTCAGGATGTCTGGCTCTAGGTGAGTGATCACACCATCGTGGTTATCTGGGTCATGAAGATCTTTTTTGTATAGTTCTTCTGTGTATTCTTGCCACTGTTTCTTAATATCTTCTGCTTCTGTTAGGTTCTTACCATTTCTGTCCTTAATTCTGCCCATCTTTGCATGAAATGTTCCCTTGGTACCTCTAATTTTCTTGAAGAGATCTCTAGTCTTTCCCATTCTATTGTTTTCCTCTATTTGATACTGTATACATTTTTTAAAATTAATCATTTATTTCACTTGTTGGAACTCTTCCATTTCTGTTCCCTCTTAGATATGTTCTCTCTTTTCTCTGTATTTGCTCCCCTAAGTGATTTCAGGTTCTCCCTGAACCATTCTCATAGCCAATCAATTTCAAAAGGTTTTTCTCTACACGTAGTATTCCCATATTATGGCCTCCTTCCATATACATCATTTCATGTTTCACCTTTTATTCCTCTGTCTACCAGCTCCAAGTTATTCCTCCTGCATCAGAATTCCTATAAGGACATTCTGATTCTCTTGTACGTACCACTTGCTGTCCCAGTTTAGAATTACTCAGCTTCATAGCTGATATCTCCAGTGTATTATAAATTCCTTACAAACGGGATCTGTGGCTGACTCATATTTCTATTTGCCAGAGCACCTAGTACAATGCCTGACTTATGATAGTCACTCAGTTATTTTTGTTGAATGAACTGATGATTAATTGGTAAGTGAGTGGATAGATGGATGGATGAAAGATAGGGAATATGAGGTGAAGTGGAAAAACTTTGGACTTAAATTCCAAGGAATGGAGCTCAAATCTGGTTCTTCTGCTTCTCCTACTGTGATTCTGGGCATCCCTTATGCCTCTTTGGGAATCAATTTCTCCAAAGGAAAAATGAAGATAGTAGGAGCTGCCTTACCTAAGATTGTTCTGAAAATCAATTGAGGTATTTTATGTGAAAGTGCTTTATGAACTCTAAAGAGCCTACAAAAAAAAAAAAAAAGAAGAAGAAGAAGAAGGAATCAAATGATAACATGAAAGCTTTCCACGTAAATTGTATTCAGAAGCATTCAGATAATTTCTTTCTCTGATACCATGACAAAAATACTCCCATCCTCTGCAAGATAGGTCAAAGACTAAAACTATAAAGACAGTTAAGTACATTAGCATCAACCACAGTTTAAGTTGTCTTCCCAGTAGCAAACAGGAGTGAATTTTGATAACTAGTTATGTTTACAGCACTGTTATCTTATATTACAAATCAATTACAGTATCTTTTACTATAAATTTGTGTTGAAAAACATAAAAAATTCTTGAATGTGTTTTGCAAACATGAGGTTGCTTTTATCCTTCCACAGCAGGGGTCTGTTGGGTGCTCTGCCTGCCTTAGAAATGCAACATGCACACAATATTTCTCAGACCTTAGCAGCCAAAAGGGGAGGTTGAGGGCATGTAACCAAACTGTAGATCTCCATCTCTGCCTGTGATTTCTGAGCTAAGGAGACTCCAGCTGATACCTCCACCTGCTCAAACCCTAGGTCTCTGGGTCAGTGTGATTTTCCACCACAGCTGTTTGGGCACCATTCTTCTCGTGGGGTGTGCAAATGGAATCCAGATTGCTGTTTCCTTCATATGGCTACCAGTGACCTTGAGGAGCCCTGGGGCCAATGTTGTGACACATGGGAGGTGATCTGGGAGGTCTGGCTCCCTGACCACTCTTCCACAGTTTTCTCCCTTTGAGATGTGGCCACTTCAAGTCCAGTGGGGAAATACTCCTCACCTGAAAAGTAATTCTGTTCTTGTTTTCACTCCCCTTTCATGTATTGGGCAAAAAGACCTGGTAAAAGGGGTAGAACCAACAGAAATGTGAGTAGGATACCTCCTATCATACTTCTCCCCCAGCAGTGATCCTATGTCCACAACCCAGGCATGCTTTTCTTAACAGTCTCGTCTCAAGCTAAATTCCTTCCAATGAGGACCCTTGGACCAATGGACCCATCCTTTCCATTGATAAGTTTGCATACCCAGCTAACAGCATAAGACTCTGAAAATAAGTTCATCATATATTACCTGTGCTAAGTATGAGTTGTCATCCAGAACAAATATCATAAGACCTCGGATATAGGATCTTTTATAGAGGCTACTTTTTTTTCCTCTTGTGGGTAGAGACATTATACCATGGTTCTTAAAATGATGGACTTAAGAGCCAGTGTGTGCTCAGTCTCTCAGTTGTGTCCAACTCTTTGTGACCCTATGAGCTATAGCCCACCAGTCTCCTCTGTCCATCAAGTTTTCCAGGCAAGAATACTGGAGTGGGTTGCCATTTCCTGCTCCAGGGGATCTTCCCAACCCAGGGATCGAACCTGCATCTTCTGCTTTGGCAGGCAAATTCTTTACCACTGTATCACCTGAGAAGCTCAAGAGCCAGGATACCTGCATTCAAATTTTAACTGAACTTTGAGTAAGGTGTTTTTTAGCCTCTCCAGTGCCAATTTCCTTATCTGTACATTGGAGGGGTGATAACATCTATCTCATAGTATGATTGTGAGGATTATAAAAATTGTTCATAAGCTAGATCATAAACCAAGTCTCAAGTAATTTTGAAATATTGAAATTATTCAAAGTATGTCCCCTGGAATTCAGTTAGAGATGAATAATAAAAAGATTACTAGAAAGTGCCCAAAAAAGTAAAAATGTTAGTCGCTCAGTTGTGCCCAACTCTTTGCAATCCCATGGACTGCAGCCCACCAGGCTCCTCTGTCCATGGAATTTTCCAGGGAAGGATACTGGAGAGGTTTCCCATTTCCTTCTCCAGGGAATCTTCCCAGCCCAGGGATCAAACCCAGGTCTCCTGTACTGCAAGCAGATTCTTTATCATCTGAGCTACCAGGGAAGCCCAAGAAAATGCCCAACTGATTGGAAATTAGTCAACTCATTGCTCAAATAGGGTACTCAACCTGTGTCTACCTGGTTTTCCTACATACACTGTATACCTCAGTTATCAGTATAAGTAAATAAATAAATAAGTAAAAGATGAAAACAGAAGCTGCCCAAGCAGAAAGCCTAACAAAATGCTACCTAACGGATGCCTCCCTTAGCCATCACATGCAGACAACTAGGTGACATAGGACTCTCAAAGGCTTGGGCTTCCTCCTTCACATGGGAGAATATGTTCACACTAAACAGGAGAGTGTCACCCATTCTTAATACACACATTTGTACAAACACACAGCTAGGTGAATTTCTGTAATCATTTTCCAAGAAAACACATTTTGCAGATTCCTGAAAAAAAGGGGGTTTTATAAGCAATGTACAATTTACTCAGTTCATCTCTCTGTTCAATAAATATAGGAATCACAGGAGGACAGAACTGGAGATTAAAGATAGCGTTTCTGAGAAGTAGAACTAACAGGCTGAAGGCCTTGTGGGCCAGGAGGGGTGCTAGCTGATTCACGGGTGTGATAGCTGAAAGACCGTGCAAATATTTCCAGCTCGCTAAACAATTTGCGCTTGGCTGAGATCAGGACATTTTGTATTTGCACTCATGCCCAGCATTTCCATTAGCACATATGCTAAGGCTATATCTCCTAGGAAACATCAGGGATTAATGATAAAATTGTGAATCATCATCCAGGGTTAGGAATTAACCAATCCTATTTCACTCAACAAACATTTATAGAACAACTATATTTAGTTAGACACTGGACCAGGGGTAACAGTGCCACTCAATGCAAACATCCAGATGGACTTGTTATAGAGAAAACATTGCGTCTCAGATCAATTTCAGGGACAGGCTGGTCTAAGGAAATCAACAGTGGATGTGAAGTTCGAAGTTCTGTGTCCTAATTCAAGCTCTGAAATTTTCTCCCTGTGTGTCAGCAGGCAAGTGTATTAACCCTGCTGATTGTCACACAAGGAGAGAGTCAACCAGTCATTTCCAAATAAGATAATGAATGCAAAAGCTGTTTTAATACACTTGAGGAGGCTCTTTGTGCAACACTTGGAATGATCTCTAAGAAACTATTGTTAATTTTTTTTTAGAAGGTTACAGAAAAGTGCTTTTTCATGTGTGTCAGAAGAGAGAAAATTAATATACCTGTGGCCTGTTAAGTGCATAGAATATCTTCAGAGGTATACACCAAACACGGTGATATTGCTGACCTCTGAGGAGGGTTTCGGTGTGGACAGTGAAAATGGCAAGAAGGTGAATTTTTAAGATAAGGAAATTGAAGCATGCAAAGGTTAAATTACTTGCCCGAGGACACCTGGTAAATATCTCAAAAAGCAGGGATTCAGAATTAGGAAATCTAATCATAGAATTCAACCTTACCACCATGTCTCACTGCCTCCTGATGTTCTGAGGAGAGGATATCTCTATGCTGGAAAGGTTAATAGCCTCTGCTCTAAAAGCACTGCCATCATCTGTAGAATTCAATCTACTGACCATTTTCCCCTCATTTCCAGGCTGATGTGCTACCCTGGCTGAGAACATTATGTATTTCATTAAATTACACTTTATTTCTGTGGTACAAATCAATACAAAATCACAGTGATTTCTCTAAAAACACACACAACATCCCTGTCCCTGGTCTGTTCTTTTCTTCAACGTCATATCTGAGCACTGGAGAAGAATGACTGATTTTAACAGAAATGATCCTCCCTGAATGACACTAATTGAAATGTTATTCATGTTCAGAAGACAGCTGAACAGAAAATATGTCTAATTTAATTTGTTGATGCCTTTCCAAAAGTTGCTGTCCACCTCAGGGATCTTGGCCAGAGGTCCCTTGGTCCTCTCACTTAATTGGAGATGTTTGTACTGTATTTTGGTCGTGGTGGTGGTTCCTGCATTCTCCTTGTCTCTCTAAGTGGCCTTGTTTTAAAGCACTCATCAGCCCATTTGGAGTTCTTTCCAGAAATTTTCAGTATGACCTGCCTAAGATAAAACTGTTGTTCCTCTCCATTTCAGTTATCTTAGCAGATTTCAAGTTGATATCCTGCTGGGTCACTTCAGTAAACAGGATCCTCCCCCTACCTCCCCCACCCCACCTTCAAAGAAAGCCAACATTCTCTGGCCCTTCTTTGTGCCAATAACTTCATTTGCATCCTACTGCAGTTATCTCCTCACTCCCATAGCCACACACGGGCCTTAGCCTGACTGTTCTGCTATCTGATCACAGTTTCCTAAACCTCTACCTGTAAAGCCATAAAAACCCTTCCAAAGTCCTCTTCAAGAACCCCTCAGGTCATCCATCATCATTTGGCTTTACTGTCTTTCCTGTTCGACCTGGATCCCAAGGTCAAAGGCTTCAAACCCAATAACTGCACCATCTTCAGTTCTTCACTCAACAAGTGTTTAGCTGCCTCTGCTAGAATGGCTCCCAAGCCTTAGAGAATCCATTAAGTCTATACCTCTGCTTCTGCTTCCAGGCTACCTACAATGGAGAAAAGCATATAATCTTGCAGACTGATGACTCCCTACCCCTGAGGCCTCAGCCCATGATTCTGTTTCCCACTTACCGTAGAGAAGTTACTAAAGCTTTAGTACGATCCTATTTCACTTGGGGTTGTATTTAGGTAGTTATAACTGAAACACAAAACAACAGTGGTCTAAACTTGATCTCAGTTTAATTCTTAACTGGGTAAAAGAGAATCAGAGATTCATAGTGTGCTCTGGAGACACCAGCACAAAATCATCAGAACCTAGATATCTATCCTTCTATTCTGCCATCGTCAGCAGGTGGCTTCTATCCTGCAGATAACCTCATGACACAAAGTGATGACTGCTGGAGCACTAGTTATCATGTCCTAAAGAGCCAGAAAGTGAAAGGCCAGAAAAGCAAATGGGTTCTCCTCAAAGCTCTCTCTCTTTAGGCAGCCTTCCTAGAAGTTCCTTAAAACACACACACACACACACACACACACACACGTATATATGTAGACACTATAGTGACATGGTCACATTTAGTTGTAAGGGAAACTGGGAAATGAAGCCTTTTAGCTGTTTATGTCACTTACCTAAACAAAATCAAGGCTCTATTACTAAAGAGGAAGAGGAGAATGAATTTGGGATAAGCATCTAATTGCCTCTATTGTCTTCTTAACCCCTCTTATTCCCACACTACTGTTCTCATTTCAATATGATAACTCTTTTTACTAAGGAAAAAAACCCATTAGATGTCAAATCCCTTAATACCTCTTCCCTCCACTTCTGACCCATCTGTACATAAAATACCCCCTTACTCTTAGTTAGCTTATTTCTGTCTCAGAGGAAGAAGTGCCTATACTAAATAAAACCTGTGGTTTTAATATGTGCAATTTAGCATATGTCAAGTATACATCAATAAAGCTGTTAATTTTTTTTTAATTTTTAAACTCATTTACTTCTTAATCCCTTGCCATCTGTTTTGTAGTCATTATTCTTCTGGTACTCTTCTAGCTAGGATCAACAATTAATATCAAATTGCTAAATCTGAAATAAGTTTTCAGAAAGCAGTTTGATAGTTCCTCAAAAATTAAGCATAGAATTATCATATAACCCCACTCTTCCACTCCTACATATATACTCTAAAAAACTGAAAACAGATACTAAAAAGGTACATACACGTGCATAATCACAGCAACACTATTCATAGTAGTCAATAGTAGAAACAAACCAAATATCCATCAATGGATAGATGGATAAAAAAATCATGACATATATATATATATATATATATATGTATATATGGAGAGAATATAGTATTATTCAGCCATAAAAAGGAACAAAGCACTGATAAATGCTTTAATATTGATGAACCTTGAAACCATTATGCTAAATGAAAGATGCCTGATATAAAAGGGCACACTTTGTATGCTTCCATTTACATGAAATACTCAGAACAGTTAAATCTATGGAGATAGAACACAGATCGGTGGTTACCAGGACCTAGGAGAAGGGAAAAGGAAGAAGCCACTTAATGCACGCAGGGTTATACTCTGAAGTAATGGAAATGTTTTGGAACTAGATGGAGGCGATGGTTACACAACCTTGTTAATGTACTAAATGCCACTGCATTAGTCACTGTAAAACAGTTTTGTGTTATGTGAAGTTCACCTCAATAAATTGCTTTAAAAAATTCATTTTGGGAGAGTGGGGGAGGGATGGGGTTAGTAGATGCAAGCTATAATATTCCATAAAGAATGAATAAACAACAAGGTCCTACTGTATAGCACAAGGAACTATATTCAATATCCTGAGATAAACCATAATGAAAAAGAATATAAAAAACAATGTATATATGTGTATAACTGAGTCACTTTACTGTACAACAGAAATTAGCACAACACTGTAAATCAGCTATACTTCAATTAAAAATCCATTTCAGTACTCAGCGTACTCATACTTTCTACCAGTGACCAAGCATCTATGTCCCAAATTCTTCCTTCCCTTGATTTCTTTTTAGTGGAGGTAGGACATGGTGTATGGCACGCAGGATCTTAGTTCCCCAACCAGGGATCCAACTCGTGCTTACCGCAATAGAAATACAGAGTCTTAACCACTGGACCACCAGGGAAGTCCATTCCTTGATTTCTTGAGCATCAGTTTTTTTCTGGTTTTTCACCTATTCCTCTGACCATTCTTATAGTTTCTTAGGCTAGTCTAACCTTTTTTTTTTTAAATCATGTAGTTTTAGAGAAGTCTCTATTTTTATTTCATTTACTTAATTTCTCTGTATCTCTATTTTGGTCCTCTTTTATTCTGGTTCTCCCAGTTTTCTTACATCCATTATTTCAGTTATATTAGAGAAAACTTTATGCTCCTCTCCAAATGTTTCTATATAAATAACTTCTATTCCAAAAAAGAAAACAGTTTTGGAAAACTCCACCTGAATGGAACTTTTTCTTTCCATGGAAGGAGAATTGCTGTATGTAATAGAGTGACAATAAACTTTGACACTTTTTTATACATTTTTATACAGGCCTTTATTAGGGAGAGATTAAGATGTTGAAGCAAAAGTCCTGCTCTCCTCCATATGCTAAGCTTAACTGTAGGCCTTAGTCATTTCAAATCAGAAGGAGTTTTAGGAAACCCAACTGAAGCAATGGATCTAAGCTACATTCACCATGTTCACCAGGCCAATCTTGCCAGTAATGAAACAGAACATTGCTCTCCATCTACTGACATCTTAATTTCTCTATTAGTTCTTAATCAGAGAAGGAGGAATATGAGCTAACATCCCCTTCAACCTCAACAGTCTCCAACCACAACATCAGTGCTAATTGTTTTCAACCTTGTCACTCTGGCCCTGACTCTTATTTTCAAACAACCACCTAACTGTCTTCCCTACCCATCCCAAGCTTCTATATTATTTTAGGTTGGTTGGCTTTTAAACCTTTAACCTTGTTTTTCTTAATATTTATTTGTTTCTTTGGTTACATTGGGTCACAGCTGTGGCACACAGGATCTTCATTGCATTATTATTGTTATTATTGTGTGTCTGACTCTGCAACCCCATAGACTGCAGCACACTAGGCTCCCCTGTCCATCACTATCTCCTGGTGTTTGCTCAGATTCACGTCCGTTGAATCGGTGATGCTATCTAACCATCTCATCCTCTGCCGCCCTCTTCTCCTTTTGCCTTCAATCTTTTCCAGTGCGTCATGTGGGACCTTTTTCACTGGCGCACAGCCTGGGCTCATAGCATGTGGAAATCTCAGTTCCCTAACTGGTGACTGAACCCATGCCCTACCCCACACTGCAAGACAGACTCTCAACCACTGGGCCACCAGGAAAGTACCCCCCACCACCATTTTTACCTTGTTTAAGCATAATTTTTGAAGTGTCAAAGTATAGGACCCTCAAGAGGATTAAAATTAATAAACATCAGAGCATTATATAATCGATGAAGATTACAAAATTGAGGAATATCAAGGATGCAGGATCTAAGGAGTCATTTTTCCAAATTCTTCATCTTGAAAAATGGCCCAGCATCCACCCAATCTGAGGAAGAGAAGGTAAATGGTAAAATCTCACAGGAGCTTGAAACAGGAACCAGGAAACCATAAAGAACCAAGACAGCTGACCTTGTCCTTTTTAAAGTATTTTCATTATTCCAGGAGCTCTTGCATTGTCCTTTGCACACATGTTTTTCTGTTAATTCCAGTTACTTTAGAGGGTTTCTCCTATTTTCAACCAATATATGATCTTTATTACATTCTTTATACTTTTCATATTTTCCCAGGTTTTTCTTGAGTATGTAATAATTAATTAGAGCATGTTTTTAAGTATAAAGTAATACACCACCATATCTTAGTCTGTTGGGGCTGCTGTAACAAAATATCATAGACTGGGTGGCTTACAAACAAAAGAAGTTTATTTCTCACAGTTCTGGAGCCCAGAAGCCCAGGATCAGTAGTGTCTGCATGGTTGGGTTCTGGTGAGAAGTCTCTTCTGGACAGCAGACTGTTGTTTTCTTGTATCTTCACATGGCAGAAAGGAGAGGAAGGAAACTTTCTCATGTGCCTTCTTTTTCTCTAATTTTTTAAAAGATGTACTTACTTTCGGCTACGCTGGGTCTTTGTTGTGTACAGGCTTTCTCTAGTTGCATTGAGGGGGGGGCGACTCTTCATTGCCGTGCACAGGCTGCCCATTGTGGTGGCTTCTTTTGCTGCAGAGCACAGGCTCTGGGGCACACAGGCTTCAGTAGTTGCAGCTCAAGGGCTCTAGAGCTTGGGCTCAGTAGTTGTGGCATATGGGTGTATTTGCTCTGCAACATGAGGGTTCTTCCTGGATCAGGAATCAAATTCATGTCCCCTGCATTGGCAGACAGATTCTTAACCACTGGGCTACCACGGACGCTCCAAGAGTACTAGTCCTATCCATGAGAACACCACTCTCATGACCTAATCACCTCCCAAAGACCCTACCTCCTGATGCCATCACTTTGGGAGTTAGGATTTCAACACATGAATTTGAGAGCCACATACATTCAGTCTATAACACAGTGCTACCCCTCATTTGCTCCTTGTGATGATGGACTGACTCCTTGTTCAGCTTCCTTTCCTCCCTCCTGCTGCCATGCCTGTCTGTACTACACAAGGTGTAAGTCTGCATTGTCAGACTCCTTTTCAGCTAGGGTGTGGACTCAAATTATAACTCACCAATTAGAGACACTTGTGCAAAATATAGAAAGCAGAAATGGAGCAGAGGCCTTTTCCTTGCCCCTTTTGATTGCTTTTCTTCTGGCCAATATTATATCAAAAACAGAAGATGTTGCTACAGCAGAGTCCCAGTGTGTGTAAGAGAGGCAGTTGTGATGGAGGCAGTGGGGATAGTAGCCTCCTGAGTTTGATTCTGATCCTTGGATACCTATTCAGATCATGTAGTGTAGGATCCCTGGCTCCACAGTGTTGAGTTTTTCTACTTAGATTTCTGGGGATGTCCTCAGAGGTGATAACTTTCCAGCAGTTGGTCTTGCTATTCTGGAAGGAACAATTTCTCTCCTCCTACCCTCCCAGTGATTTTTGTTGTTGTTGTTTAGTCACTCAGTCATGTTCAACTCTTTATGACTCCATGGACTATGGCTCAACAGGCTTCTCTGTTCATGGGACTTCCCAGGTAAGAATACTGGAGTGAGTTACCATTTCTTCCTCCATGGGATCTTCCTGACCCAGTGTCTCTTGCATTAGTAAATGGATTCTTTACCACTGAGCCACTGAAACCCTCCAGTGATTTTTCAGTTCAGTTCAGTTGCTTAGTCGTGTTCAACTCTTTGTGACCCCATGGACTGCAGCATGCCTGACTTCCTTGTCTTTCAGCACCTAATTTCCTTTCTTTATTTTTTCTTGCATTAAATAGCTAAAGTGGCTTCTCTCTCCTGCACTGAACCCTACCCAATACACTGTTCTACTTTCTATCTCTAGTAGCCACAGGGAGTTAAAGTGAGATATTAATGACTTTATAGCCAGGGACTCAGAAATGCCCAAATCCTGCTCCACACGTCTTCTCCTCCATTGGAGATCCTGAAGGAGCATCTAAAAAAGGAATAATACATAAAAACCAAGCTACCACTTTACTGATAGTTGTTCCAAGCTCAGAGCCCAAGTGCAACACCTTGATAAAGGTTACAGTGGGGCCTGGGACCCCCTGCTCTACTTTTCCATATTGACGTCTTATCAGTTTGGCTGAATACAGGCAGGAAGAAAGTTGGAGAGAGAATGAGCAAACAGAATTACGTAGAATTCACTTACTCATCTAGCTGTGAAAAGTGGAAGAGAAAGAGAAGAGGTTCATGCATTTTAAGGTACAGCAACAGTTAGAACTGGACATGGAACAACAGACTGGTTCCAAATAGGAAAGGGAGTACATCAAGGCTGTATATTGTCACCCTGCTTATTTAACTTATATGCAGAGTACATCATGGGCTGGAAGAAGCACACGCTGGAATCAAGATTGCTGGGAGAAATATCAATAACCTCAGATATGCAGATGACACCACCCTTATGGCAGAAACTGAAGAGGAACTAAAAAGCCTTTTGATGAAAGTGAAAGAGGAGAGTGAAAAAGTTGGCTTAAAGCTCAACATTCAGAAAACGAAGATCATGGCATCTGGTTCCATCACTTCATGGAAATAGATGGGGAAACAGTGGGAACAGTGGCTGACTTTATTTTTCTGGGCTCCAAAATCACTGCAGATGGTGATTGCAGCTATGAAATTGAAAGACGCTTACTCCTTGGAAGGAAAGTTATGACCAACCTAGATAACATATTCAAAAGCAGAGACATTACTTTACCAATAAAGGTCCGTCTAGTCAAGGCTATGGTTTTTCCAGTGGTCATGTATGGATGTGAGAGTTGGACTGTGAAGAAAGCTGAGCACCAAAGAATTGATGCTTCTGAACTGTGGTGTTGGATAAGACTCTTGAGAGTCCCTTGGACTGCAAGGAGATCAGTCCTGGGTGTTCATTGGAAAGACTGATGCTGAAGCTGAAACTCCAATACTTTGGCCACCTGATGCCAAGAGACAACTCATTGGAAAAGACTGTGATGCTGGGAGGGATTGCGGGCAGGAGGAGAAGGGGACGACAGAGGATGAGATGGCTGGATGGCATCACTGACTTGATGGACGTGAGTTTGAGTAAACGTCGGGAGTTGGTGATGGACAGGGAGGCCTGGCGTGCTGCAGTTCATGGGGTCACAGAGAGTTGGACACGACTGAGCGACTGAACTGAACTGAACTGATTGATCATCACCATCAAATACATATGAATTTTTAAAGTTGATTTGCCTTAATGAAAATACTAGTAGAGACACTGCTAGCATATACTGATTTGTCTGGGAGGGAGAGGCTAAGAATAGAAATCCTAGATATATTGGATTGGCCAAAATGTTTGTTTGGGTTTTTCTGTAGCCCAGAGTATATTTTTCGCCAACCCAATACCTCTAATAGGATGTTTGACTTAACCAATATGGGAGGCAATGGGTAATATGAACTTTAAAAAGTCCTTTCTAAAGTTTTGCACTCCCAACTGGAAGCACCTCAGAGTTATTGCAGTCTCTATAAAGCTTCCTGACTCAAATAAATCAACAAACTCTACTCTCTATACTGGTAATCACTACCTCCTTAAAGACACCCCTGCCAATTCTTCTCATTTTTGCCTGTGTTATAGAAAAGAATGCATCTTTCTGAAAACAAAGAAGGTGGAGTTCGGATTTCTTTTTTAATTAAAATTGATCCTCTGTGCAAAGAGGCAGGAGAAAAATCCGAAAAGCTGTATTAACCAGAAAATAAAATTCTGTTTTGTCCGTATTGTTGAAAATATTGTTTGTTCAATGGTCTGATCGTGAATGACCCAAGTTTACAGCTAACTCCTTAACTAGCACTCTGGCAACATTTAAGGCTTTATATCAATAATGTCCTTCAGAATATATCTTAAGAATTGTGTCATCTCCACCAAAGATGAAATTTCTTGGGAGCAAAAACTGTCTCATTAACACCTACATCCTTCACAGCATTGGCATGTCTTAGTAGACTCTAGGAACCATTGGATGGATGAAGAGGTAGTGGTTTGTACAGATGGCAGGGTGGATGAATGTAATGAGCTTTTTTGTTATCTCAATCAATATACTCCTTTGGAAAGGCTTCAAGAGGAATCAGTATAATATTAAATTCTGTTGAAAGCGAGATGCAAGGTGCCAGGGATGATAGTAGAACCTAGACAAAACACACAAAAAATGCTAGCATTGAAAGTTTTGTTTAAAAATTTACATTCTGAAGTCAATAACCCTGATTCAATGTTTTTCTTATAATACTTTTTAGTTTTATTTTTCATTTCTTTTATTTCAGTACCCTTAAAGAATGTTATGTCAATATTTGCTCCAAAGTCTGGAACTCAGTTACTCAAAGTACAGTCCACTGAACAGCAACATCCCATGTTCTGGGACCGTATTAGTGTGGACAGGGAACATTGCTGCCATCCCAGTCAACAAGAATCAATCCATTAGCCACTGCAGTGGTCCTCCCCACCATGGTGCAATTTGAATGACATTCAGAATAGAGAAAAACAGGAAGTTTTATGCACTTTGGATACTGGCCCTAGATAGTTAAGATGCATATCTAAGGAATAATTTTAATGAGCCCATACTCTTACATTTTCTCATATAAAGAAAAGTAATAAAATTATTAACTTGAGATGACTGGTTTTGTGATTAGCTGTAATCTTTTGATGTTTGACCACGCATTTTTTTTTCCCTGCAAAAAACTTCTATAAATACTGTCTCCTCCCTTACCTCTTCAGAGCAGTTCTTCAGAGCTATCTGAGAGGCTGTCCTCCCAGGCTGAAGTCCTCAATAAGGTCACAGAACAAAACTTAACTCCCAACTTTTAGGTTGTGTCTTTTTCTTCAGCTGACATTAGAAATACAGAGTCTTGGGCTCCCCTCCTAGACCCACTAAGCCAAAATCTGCATCTTAATAAGCTCCCCAGATGATTCCCATACAAGATAAAGTCTTAGGAATAATAATGGATGGAAAAACAGGGCTTCTGTAATCACTTAGCCCAAGCAAAGTATGATAAACCCAAGTATTGTCCTTCGATGGAGAAGGAGAAGAATAAGGTGGGGCAGAAGAGAGTTTGATATGTTCGAATATAAAATGTGAGCTTTGGAGGTGAAGAATTGAGGCTGTGGGAAGGGGAATGGTGTGTATGTATATGAGGTAGAAGGAACAGTAGTACAGCTCATCTTCTGGAATAACAGGACCATAGGAAATGCAGGAGGCTTCAGTCAGTGCATTGAAATATGACACAAGGCCTCCCCTAGGTTCTACTGCACTAAAAGTAGATGGAAAATCCTGTGATACTCAAGTTCCCCCAAAGCACCCTGACTTTTTCTGATATCACTGCTGAGCCCTTCATCTTCAGGAAGAGGTAGCCAAGTTCACGGCCTGCTTGGGGGAGGGGAACAATAGAGAATGAACAGCACAGCCACAGCAGATTTTCTCATTTTGGCTAGAGGCCAAGTGTTACTGAACCAAACTTGGGTCCACTGGCTCACGTGCAATAAAGCCAATCTACTAACTCTGACTTGCTGTGAAGTGTTTATTGTAAAGTGCCAGAGAAGGAGCCTGGGACATCTAATACTCAAAAAACCTAAACTCCTGATGAGTTTCAGGAAAACATTAAAAGACACTTACTCCTTGGAAGGAAAGTTATGACCAACCTAGATAGCATATTCAAAAGCAGAGACATTACTTTGCCAACAAAGGTTCGTCTAGTCAAGGCTATGGTTTTCCCTGTGGTCATGTATGGATGTGAGAGTTGGACTGTGAAGAAGGCTGAGTGCTGAAAAATTGATGCTTTTGAACTGTGATGTTGGATAAGACTCTTGAGAGTCCCTTGGACTGCAAGGAGATCCAACCAGTCCATTCTGAAGGAGATCAGCCCTGGGATTTCTTTGGAAGGAATGATGCTGAAGCTGAAACTCCAGTACTCTGGCCACCTCATGCGAAGAGTTGACTCATTGGAAAAGACTCTGATGCTGGGAGGGATTGGGGGCAGGAGGGGAAGGGGACGGCAGAGGATGAGATGGCTGGATGGCACCACTGACTCGATGGACATGAGTCTGAGTGAACTCCGGGAGTTGGTGATGGACAGGGAGGCCTGGCATGCTGCGATTCATGGGGTCACAAAGAGTGGGACATGACTAAGCGACTGATCTGATCTGATCTGAAGGAAGGGGAGTCACAGGGTATGTGATCAGCTTGTGCAAGGTTCTCTGTTGGTTGATGGTAAGGTAACAGGGCAGTGTCACAGGAGTTAACATGATCAGTCCTTGAGCTCCAGGAAGCCTGGGGGTTATGTGCTCATGGTCACCAAGTTGTTAACCACCATCTTCTTTGGTGGTGGTTTTACCACCTGTAAAACAACTCAGGAAATATACACCAGATACTACTGGGTTGGCCAAAACATTCATTTGGGTTTTTCCATATCATAAACCTGAATGAACATTGTGGCCAACCCAATATTATCTAGGTACTTCAGAGAGAAGCTAAAGCAAAGGATAGTGAGGAGTCTATCCAGGAAGGCCCAAAGGGGCCTGTTCCTTCTGCTCATTACATAAGTAGCTGCAGTATCCTGGGTGTTCCAGAGAACTAAGTCAAATGTAAGATAGGAGATCAGAACCTGAGTGAGGATGTGTGGCTGGTGTGACTGTCCTGAACTGACATAAGGAGAAACTAATGTAGGCAGGTGAATTGTCTCCACTCCCACTAACTGGTTAGATGATACTTTCAAGTCAATTCACTTTTTAACTCTAGTTTTTAAAGTTATTTTCTTTGTAATTGCCCTAGGGATTACAATATACATCTTACTACAATTCATTTCATGTTAATACTAACTTAATTCTGGTAAAATACAGCAACTTTGTTCCAGTATAGTTCCAGTTCCTTCTTCATTCTTGGTGCTGTTATTGTCATTCTGTGTATGTATACAGGTCAGTTTCAAGTGTGCCCCAGCTTTATTTTCCACTAGTCACCTCCCAGGATTTTTCTTTTTGTATGTATTTTTTTAATTTCTTTTTTAATTGGAGGAAAATTGCTTTTCAATGTTGTTGAGTTCTGTCACACAACAACATGAATCATGTAATTATCTGTATATCTTCTGCCTCTTGAGCCTCCCCTCCCCTCCCCGGGCTTCTTGTGTGTGCACATCCTCTCAGTCAGCCAATGATATGTGAAGAGCTAGTCTAATTTCTAAGGTCTCCCTGTTGAATTTTGGGCCACAACCTCAGGCAGCCAAGGCTTTTCCTATTTGTTTTCTAATGAGTTTTCTAATTTTACTGACAGTGTGCTTCACTCCAAATCAAGTCAGTCCCCTCTGGCAGCTAAGCTGCTGCTTTTCACAGTCAGCCCCACCCTACCACACTTCTGTGTGGATAGATCTGGGCCAGGGGTATGGAGCAGCCCCAGGCAAGCAGGCTACAGACTCCCATTGTTCTTACCCAAAGTGTAGCAGCCTCTCATGAATAAATGTTTATCAATTTGTTATCTGCCTCTGTCAATTTTCAGAGCCCTGAAATGGTTGTTTCAGATCATTTTCTCTAGTTGTTTTAGAGGCATAGAATTTGGCATCTTCTTTACTCTGCGTTCCTAGAAATCCTGCCTCTTATTCATTTTAATAGGCTTTCAGTTTCTCATTAATAAAATTAGGTATCTTCGTTTCTAGTCCTGTTCTACAGACCAGGAACCAAAGGTTTTAAGGGACTAGAGGAGTATTAAAATATGGCATGGGAGGAATTGCCTAAGGTTCGGGTATGAGCAACCTTGCTAGACTCTGGCTGAAGTATTGATAGTTTAGAACGATCTGAGGCAGCTCAGAGACAAGACTACAATTAGTACAAATTAAAAAGGATGCTCCTTCTTCAAACAAAAAATTCAGTTCAGTTCAGTCACTCAGTCGTGTCTGACTCTTTGCAACCCTATGAACTGCAGCACACCACGCCTCCCCGTCCATCACCAACTCCCATGAGTTGAACTCCCTTGAGTTCACTCAAACTCACGTCCATCGAGTCGGTGATGCAATCCAGCCATCTCACCATCTCATCCTCTGTCGTCCCTTTCTCCTCCTGCCCCCAATCCCTCCCAGCATCAGGGTCTTTTCCAATGAGTCAACTCTTCGCATGAGGTGGCCAAAGTACTGGAGTTTCAGCTTTAGCATCATTCCTTCCAAAGAACGCCCAGGACTGATCTCCTTTAGAATGGACTGGTTGGATCTCCTTGCAGTCCAAGAGACTCTCAAGAGTCTTCTCCAACACCACAGTTCAAAAGCATCAATTCTTTGGTGCTCAGCCTTCTTCACAGTCCAACTCTCACATCCATACATGACCACTGGAAAAACCATAGACTTGACTAGACAGACTTTTGTTGGCAAAGTAATGTCTCTGCTTTTGAATATGCTATCTAGGTTGGTCATAACTTTCCTTCCAAGGAGTAAGCATCTTTTAATTTCATGGCTGCAATCACCACCTGCAGTGATTTTGGAGCCCAGAAAAATAAAGTCAGCCACTGTTTCCACTGTTTCCCCATCGATCTGCCATGAAGTGATGGAACTGGATGCCATAATCTTAGTTTTCTGAATGTTGAGTTTTAAGCCAACTTTTTCACTCTCCTCTTTCACTTTCATCAAGAGGCTTTTTAGTTCCTCTTCAGTTTCTGCCATAAGGGTGGTGTCATCTGCATATCTGAGGTTACTGATATTTCTCCTGGCAATCTTGATTCCAGCTTGTATTTCTTCCAGTCCAGCGTTTCTCATGATGTACTCTGCATATAAGTTAAATAAGCAGGGTGACAATATACAGCCTTGATGTACACCTTTTCCTATTTGGAACCAGTCTGTTGTTCCATGTCCAGTTCTAACTGTTGCTTCCTGACCTGCATATAGGTTTCTCAAGAGGCAGGTCAGGTGGTCTGGTATTCCCATCTCTTTCAGAATTTTCCACAGTTTATTGTGATCCACACAGTCAAAGGCTTTGGCATAGTCAGTAAAGCAGAAATAGATGCTTTTCTGGACTCTCTTCCTTTTTTCCATGATCCAGTGGATGTTGGCAATTTGATCTCTGGTTCCTCTTCCTTTTCTAAAACCAGCTTGAACATCAGGAAGTTCACGGTTCACGTATTGCTGAAGCCGGGTTTGGAGAAACAAAAAATTACTGTTAGTTTATTATTGCACAAATAAATACCATACCACCCTGGGAAAGTAGAATCTAGGCATGTAACTCTCTCATAAGTAAAGGAAGGCAAAGAGTAGGGAAAGAGAAAGGAATGAATACATAAAAGGAGAGGCAAGATTCTATCAAACTTGTCTTTCAAATTGGCCCATACATATATATAACAAATTGTTGTTCAGTTGAACAGTAGTGTCTGATTCTTTGCAACCCCATGGACTGCAGCACACCAGGCTTCCATGTCCTTCACTATCTCCCAGAGTTTGCTCAGACTCATGTCCATTGAGTCCATGATGCTATCCAACCGTCTCATCCTCTGTCATCCCCTTCTCTTCTTGCACTCAGTCTTTCCCAGCATCAGGGTCTTTTCCAAGGAGTCAGCTTTTCATATCAGGTGGCCAAAGTATCAGAGCTTCAGCATCAGTCCTTCCAATGAATATTCAGGGTTGATTTCCTTTAGGATTGACTGGTTTGATCTCCTTGTTGTCCAAGGGACTCTCAAGAGTCTTCTCCAGCACCACAGTTCGAAAGCATCAATTCTTCAGCACTCAGCCTTCGTTATGGTCCAACTTTCACATCTGTACATGACTACTGGAAAAACCATAGCTTTACCTCTATGGACCTTAGTTGGCGAAGTAATGTCTCCGCTTTTTATACGCTGTCTAGGTCTGTCATAGCTTTTCTTCCAAGAAACAAGTGTCTTTTAACTTCATGGTTGCAGTCACCATCCACAGTGATTTTGGAGCACAAAAAATTAAGTCTCTCACTGTTTCCATTGTTTCCCATCTATTTTCCATTAAGTAATGGGACCAGATACTATAATCTTAGTTTTCTGAATGTTGAGTTTTAAGCCAGCTTTTTCACTGTCCTCTTTCATCAAGAGGTTCTTTAGTTCCTCTTCGCTTTCTGCCATAACGGTGGTGTCATCATCTGAGGTTATTGATATTTCTCCTGGAAATCTTGATTCCAGCTTGAGCTTCAGCCAGCATATGTATGTGTGTATATAAATATATATGTATATGTGTATATGTATGTGCATGCATGCTCAGTCATGTCTGACTCTTTGTGACCCTATGCCTGCCAGGCTCCTCTGTCCATGGAATTTTCCAGGCAAGAATACTGGATTGGTTTCCCATTTCCTTCTCCAGGGGATAGTCCCCACCCAGGGGTTGAACCAATGTCTGTGGCATCTCCTGCATTGGCAGGGGGATTCTTTACCATTGCCCCACCTGGGAAGCCTGTAAGGTATAGTTCGGGGAGAGGCAGAAAAAAGAAAGATGACCTCAACAGAAGTAGATTACCCTTATTCAGGCAAGGAGGGGCGACAGTCGGCCTAAGGACCAGGCTGAGCGCAGAGAGGGATCAGGGAGGCTCCATATTTATAGGGAGATTTGTGGAAGCAATAAGGGAAATGTTAATCAGGCGGATGTTTTGGATATTGTTTAGTTGAGATGGCATTTGTAGTTGGTCAGAGGGTGATAAGTCTTCTGGGCAGGTGTAGGGGGTGGAAGGTTTCTGGACAGGGGGTGATAAGTCCCAGATAGATGCAACCAGCCTGGAACATCAGGGCAGGACCTAAAAATCTGTTTTGTTTTCTCCGAAGTTAGATGATTCAGCAAAGGCCTTTGAGACTGTTTTCTTTTCTAGGCCCAAAAGACTCCTTCAAAGCCACTCAAAATAAAGTAAAATTAAAGCCTCTTGTTTGGACACTGCTATAGGCCAAATGCTTGTGCCCCACAAAATTCACACATTGAATTGGAAGTCAGTCCTCTGGGTGATGATTAGGTCATAAGGATAGAGCTCTCGTATATGGGATTTGTGCCCTTATTAAAAAAGCCCCACGTGGGAATAGGACTATCCCTGGTGGTTCAGAGGCTGTGACTCTGAGTTCCCAGGGCAGGGCACCCAGGTTTGATCCCTGTGTGGGGAACTGGATCCTACAGTCGGCAACTTAAATTTCTCATGCCACAACTAAACATTCCAGGTGCTACAACTACAGATCCCACATGCCGCAACTAAGACCCAGGACAGCCAAATAAAATTTAAAAAAATAAACAGGCCCCACAGAGATCCCTCATCCCTTCCACCATGTGAGGGCACAGAAAAGTTGGCAGTCTGCAACCTGGAAGAGAACTTTTAGCAGGACCCAACCACACTGGCACCCTGACCTTGGACTTCAATCCTCCAGAACTGTGATAAATATATTTGTGTTGTTTATAAGCTACCCAGTCTGTAGTATTTTGTTCTGTCAGCTCAAACAGACTACTACAGATACATAACATTGGTTTCCCAGACCCTCCTAAAGGAAATTTGCAAGGGCCCCAGTAAGCAGAAGCTGTAATGGCATGCACACATATATGTGCTCATATTTCTAGCTGCTCAGCCACATCTTGATACTGGAGGTTACACACCCTGGCAGTAGGCATGCTTCATGCCCTCGGGACAACTCCCCAGCCAGGGGGACTGTACTTAAATGGGGAGTCTCATCTGAAAGCTGTGGGGGAGCAAGAGAAACAACCTCAGAGAATACTCTAGTTGCATAGGAACAAGACCTGTTGTGCGTGTGCAGGCATCAATAAGTGGACATACAGGTCTCCAGGGTGGATGTACATTCCTGGATGCCAGTGCAAGTCTGTTGTATCAAGAGCTTTCCTCTGCTGCCTCAACATGCAGCCAGAAGTCCCAGACTGTCCACAATCTACCCCCATTCTCACAGGAGTTAAAATAAGTCTATAAGGTGAACTGCAAGGAGATCCAACCAGTCTATCCTAAAGGAAATCAGTCCTGAATATTCACTGGAAGGACTGATGATGAAGCTGAAACTCCAATACTTTGGTCACCTAATGAGAAGAACTGACTCATTGGGAAAGACCCTGATGCTGGGAAAGATTGAAGGCAGGAGGAGAAGGGGACGACAGAGGACGAGATGGTTGGATAGCATCACTGACTTGATGGACATGAGTTTGAGTAAGCTCCGGGAGTTGGTGATGGACATGGAAGCCTGGTGTGCTTCAGTCCATGGGGTTGCAAAGAGTTGGACACGACTGAGTGACTGAACTGAACTGAACTGAACTGATAAGTGAATGCTTTCCATCTTCTGCACAGTGCACAACATGAATGACAATACAAGGAAAAGCTGAATAACCAAATATTAAAGGCACAAGAAAAAGAGCAATATAAAAAAATCCAGGAAGCAGGACACCATGACTGGGATAAAAGACTTCAACTATATTTAATTACTGTCCTACTCTACTCAAGATACAAATTCCAGAGAGAAAGCATCTGATTGCCTTTTCTTGGGCCATATGTCCATACTTTGGCCAGGACAGAGCAAGCTGATTAACAGCCCTCCAGCACTGTGTTCAAGCAAGAGGAATAGTTCTCCAGAACAAAATTAGGGTGATGTTCCTAGAAAGGAGAACCCATGCTAAGTAGGTAAAACCAACAGATGGCTAACACAGAACAATTAATTAGGTATTCGATTTCTTTACTGTAGGACTTCTCAGAGCCTTTAATTAGAAAATTTTGGTTTTATGAATTTTAATAGGAAATAAAATATGTAACATTCTCAATTATTTTGCAAATAAAACATTTTTAACAGAATATTTCTAGAGACTAAAGTGATTAAGATGGCCAAATAGGGAGACATTGAACTCACTTCTTCCCATAGGCACACCAAAATTAAAACTAGTTACAGAGCAAATACATATGAGAATGACCTGAAGATGAGCAAAAAAGATTTTCCATAACAAAAGCTATAAAGAAGGGTGAGATGGGTGAGGTTTGGGATATGGGCTCCTCAGGACCCACATCTCCAGGCTGGTGACCAACAAACAGGAGGAGGGATATTATAACCACAGAAGTCTTCCCCAAGGACCAAAGGGCCAGAGTACTACATTAAGCTCCCTAGTCCAGGGATCCTGTATTAGGAAGATGAGCAACCAGAATGTCTAGCTTAGAAAACCAGCAGAGCTTATGTTGAGAAGAGCCAGAGGGCTATAGAAAACAGGGAGTCAACTCTTAAAGGGTACATGCAAATTTTCACAAGCTCTGAGTCCCAGCACAGAGCCAGTGCTTTGAAAGGTTCTTGGATAGAACCACTTGCTGATCTTAGCCACTTGGAGAGGCTAGAGGCAGATGGGATTCACCCTGAGGACAGAATGCAGGCAGCAGCCATTTGGGGGATATTGGCACTGGCAAGAGCCCTTTTGGAATCCTCCTTCTAGGCTATTAGAGTCAGGGACCTGTCCCACACACAAGCAGGCCCACAATGGTTGCATGTCACCAGGCATTGCAGACCACAAAGCCAAGGCGAAGCCTCAAAGCTCCTGGGCTGGGAGCCAGCCCCATCAACAGGCATGCCCACAGTAGTTGACTGGACCATAACACAAGGGTACATGCAACACACATAGGGGACAGCTCTGGAATAACTCACTCTCATGCCCAGAAAGGGGTATATTGCTGAGCTCCATAAGATGTCCCCAATATACGGCCATTTCTCCAAGATTGGGAAACATAACCAACTTACCTGATACATAGAAATGAGCATAGAGAATTAAACAAAACGAGGACACTGAAGAATATGTTCCAAATGAAGGAACAAGACAAAGCCTCAGAAAAAAGAACTAAATGAAACAGAGATAAGCAATCTACCCAGTAAAGAGTTTAAGGTAATGATCATAAAAATGCCTACCAAATTCAGGAGAGGAATGGACAAGTACAGTGAGAATTTCAACAAAGAGAAAATATTAAAAAATAGCAAAGCTTAAGAATACAATAGCTGAAACGAAAAATGCTATTATAAAGGGAATCAATAGTAGATTAGATGACACAAGAGAAAAAGTAAGCACTCGAACACAGAGTAGTGGAAATCACTGAAGCTGGACAGAAAAATAAAAATGTCTATCTCTAGGTGAGTGACCATACCGTTGTGGTTATCCGGGTCAGTAAGACCTTTTCTGTACAGTTCTTCTGGTATTCTTGCCACCTCTTCTTAATATCTTCTGCTTCTATTAGCTCCTTACCATTTTTGTCCTTTATTGTGCCCATCTTTGCATGAAATGTTCCTTTGGTATCTCTTATTTTCTTGAAGAGATCTCTAGTCCTTCCCATTCTATTCAGTTCAGTTGCTCAGTCATGTCCAACTGTATGTGACCCCATGGAGTACAGCATGCCAGGCTTCTCTGTCCATCACCAAATGGATTAAAAAAAAAAAAGACCCATATACATTCTGCCTACAGAATCTTCAATTCAGTTGTAAAGACACACAGACTGAAATGTGGGCATTTTTAAAAGTTTTTCCATACAAATATAAACAGAAAATCTGGGTAGAGATACTTATATCAGACAAAATAAACTTTAAAACAAAGAGTTTAACAGGAGACAAGAGCATTACATAACAATAAAGGACTCAATCCAACAAGAAGGTATAACACTTCATATATGTATGTACACAACATAGCACCTAAATACATAAATCAAATATTACAAACATGAAGGGAGAACTTGACAGTAATACAATAACTGTAGGGGGTTTTAGCACCCCATTTACATCAGTGGACAAATCATCCAGGCAGAAAATCATTAAGGAAACACTGGCCTTAGATGACACGTTAGACCAAATGAACTTAACTATCTCAAGAACACCTTTAGACCTGGCACAAAGAAGACACTCAATAAATGGAGGCACTGAAGGAATATGTTTATATTATCTGTATATTTCATCTTGGAAAGTCTGAATTGCATGAGGCATTGCAAGAGCCATGCTCATCAAAGGAAAATTTAGTTAGGTTAATTATATTGTGTTCAATAAGATCTGAGCAAACTTCATCCTCTACAGAGCCCCACAGTCATAGTGCTAAAGGGAAAACCTTGCATTGTCCCTCCTACACCTTAAACTCTCTAATACTTATCTCAGGCCTACAAGCATAAACTCTGGAGCACATTATACACAGCTTTCCCGTGCCTCTTCTGACCACATGTCTTGCAATTCCCCAACCCCACCTATGTTCCAGAAAAATGACTTATGAGTCTCTAAATATGGAGGCTGTTTTGCTCTTCTCTAACTTTGCCACCACTATGCCTATGTCTGAAATGCCTCCTCTTAGCCACTCACAAACTTCGTCTTCAAAATCCAGCTTAACTATAACTCCCCTGTGAAGTTTTCCCTCATCTCACCCAGTTCTCCAGATAATCTCTTTCCTCTGAATTTTGCACATTTATGAATTGCTATATTCATTACATGCTGTTCTTTTTTTTCTTTTTTTTAATAATTGTGTTAGTTTCAGGTGTACAATAAAATGATTCAGTTATACATATACATGCTGCTGCTGCTAACTCACTTCAGTTGTGTTCAACTCTGTGCAATTCCATAGATGGCAACCCACCAGACTCCTCCATCCCTGGGATTCTCCAGGCAAGAATACTGGAGTGGGTTGCCATTTTCTTCTCCAATATACATATACATACATTTATTCTGTTTCAGAGTCTTTCCCCCATACTGATTATTACAGAATATTGAGTAGAGTTCCTTGGGCTATACAGAAGTTCCTTCTTAATTATCTGTTTTATATATAGCATTGTGTATATGTTAATCCCAAACTCCTAATTTTCCCCCTGCCACCTTTCCCCTTTTGTACCTATAAATTTGTTTTCTAAGTCCATGAGTCTGTTTCTGTTTTGTAAATAAATTCATTTGTATCCTTTTCTTAGATTCCACATATAAGAGATATCATCTGATTTTTTTCTTTCTCTGTCTTATTTCACTTAGTATGATAACCTCTAGGTCCATTCATGATGCTATAAAAGGCATATTTCATTCTTTTTATGGATGAGTAATATTCCATTGTGTGTGTCCCACACTATTACTGTGTTACTGTCACATTCTCCTTTTATGCCTGTGAGTGTTTGTCTTATATATCGAGGCACTTCTGTGTTTGGTGCATTTGTATTTAGAATGCTTATATCTTCTTGGGTTGCTCCCTTGATCATTATGTAGTGTACTTCTTTGTCTCTTATAACCGTCTTCATTTTAAAGTCTTTTTTTGTCTGACATGAATATTGCTACTCGAGCTTTCTTTTGATTTCCATTGGGATAAAATACCTTTTTCCATCCCCTCACTTTCAATCTGCATGTATCCCTAGATCTGAAGTGGGTTTCTTGTAGACAGCATATACACAAGCCTTATTTTTGTATTCATTCAGCCAGTCTGTGTTTTTGGTTGGAGCATGTAATCTGTTTACATTTAAGGTAATTATCAATATATGTATTCTTGTTGTCATTTTGTTAATTGTTTTGGATTTGTTATCATAGGTATTTTTTTCCCTTCCTCTTTTGTTCTCTTCTCTTATGATTTGATGACTATTTTTAGTATTGCGTTTAGATTCCTTTTTCTTTTTTCTGTGTATATCTAGGGTAGAATTTGTTTTGCAGTTACAATGAAGTTTTGATATAGCAGTCTATATAAACAAGACTGTTTTAAGTTGCTGGTCTCTTAATTTCAAGTGTATTTCCAATCACCTGCATTTGTACTCTCCTCTTCTCATGATTGCTGGTTTTGATATCACATTTGTGTGTTGATGGTTTCCTACCTTTACTATATGTTTGCCTTTGCCAGTGAGCTTTTCCATTTGTAATTTTCTTATTTCTAGTTGTGGCCTTTTCTTTTCCACCTAGAGAAGTTCCTTTAACATTTGTTCTAAAGCTTTGATGGTGCCGAATTCTCTTAGCTTTTGTTTGCCTGTAAAGCTTTTTATTCCTCTGTTGAATCTGGATGAGAGCCTTGCTAAGTAGAGTATTCTTGATTGTAGCTTTCCAGTTTTCCCCTTACATCACTTTAAATATATTGTGCCATTCCCTTATGGCCTGCAGAGCTTCTGCTGAAAACTCAACTGATAACATTATGGGGACTCCTTTATATGTTTTTTGTTTCGTTTCTCTTGTTGCTTTTAATATTTTCTCTTTGTGTTTAATATTTGTTAGTTTGATTAATGTGTGTCTTGGGATGGTTTTCCGGGGTTATTTATTCATTTTTTTTTTGCTGTGCTAGGTGTTTGTCGCAGCATGAAAAACTTCTTTAGTGAGCGAAGGCCACTCTATAGTTATGGCGCATCGACTTCTAATCGTGGAGTACAGGCTCTAGGGTGTGTGAGCTCAGTAGCTGTGACACACGGGCTTAGCTGCTCCATGGTATATGGGATCTTCCCAGACCAGGGATCAAACTGGTGTCTCCTGCATTGCAAGGTGGATTCTTAACCACTGTACCACAAGGGAAGGCCTGTTCCTCCTTGGTTTTATCCTGTGTGGGACTCTTTGTACTTTCTGGACTTGGGTGACTTTTCTTTTTCCATGTTAGGGAAGTTTCCAACTATTATCTCTTCAGATATTTTCTCAGGCCCTTTCTCTGTCTCTTCTCTTTCTGGGACCCCTATAATGTGAATTTTGGTGTGTTTAATGTTCCTGAGGTCTCTTAAACTGTTCTCATTTCTTTTCATTCTTTTTCCTTATTTTGTTTCATGGCAGTGATTTCTGCTATTCTGTCTTCCAGCTCAATTATTCATTTTTCCGCCTCATTTATTCTGCTATTGACTCCTTCCAGTATATTTTTCATTCCAGTTATTGTATTGTTCAACTCTGTTTATTTGTTCTTTATATCCTCTGGCTCTTTGTTAAACATTTTTTGTGTCTTCTTGGTCTGTGCCTCTATTCTTTTTCTGAGATCCTGGATTATCTTTATTATCATTACTTTGAGCTTTTTTTCAGGTAGATCCCCTGTCTCTACTTCACTTAGTTGTTCTTCTGGGGTTTTATCTTGTTCCTTCATCTGGAACATATTCCCCTGCTGTCTCAGTTTGTCTAACTTGCTGTTGTGGTCTCCATTCTGCAGGCTGTAGGATTGTAGTTCCTCTTCTTCTGGTGTCTTCACTCTAGTGGGTGCGGCTCATCTAGAGGCTTGTGCAGGCTTCCTGGTTGGAGGACCTGGTGCCTGCCCTCTGATGTATGGAGCTAGGTCTTGTCCCTCTGGTGGACAGAGTTATGTCAAAGGGAGTGTTTAGAGGTGGCTGTGGCCTCAGGAGAATTAGGCAGCCTGCCTGCTGGTTAGTGGGGCTGTGTTACTGCCCTGTTGGTTGGTTGTCCTAAGGCATCCCGGCACTGGAGCCTACAAACTGTTGTGTGGGGCCAGGTCTTAGTGTCAAAATGGCAGCTTCCTGGAGAGTTCATGCCAGTGAGTACTCTTCAATCCTCCACCACCAGTGTCCTTGTTCCCACAGTGAGCCATAGTCATTCCCTGCCTCCCCAGGAGACCTTTCAAGACCAGCAAATAGGTCTGGCCCAGGCTCCTGTGAAGTCACTGCTTTTTCCCTGGGAGCTGGTTTCATGAGATCTAGGTGTGCCCTCCCATCGTGGAGTTTTGATTTCCCCTAGTCTTGTGGAGTTCCTGCAATCAGGCCCCACTGGACTTCAAAGCCAAATGTTATGGGGGTTCTTCCTCCTGATTACAGACCCCCAGACTGTGGAGCTCAGAACTTTCATTTTTTGTGGGAGAAACTCTGTCATAAAATTATTTTCCAGTTTGCAGATTGGTCATTTGGTGGATGTGAGATTTGAATATATTGTGAATGTGCCCTCCGACCATCTTGTTGTGGCTTCATCTTTTTCTTTGAATGTACAATATCTTTTTTGGTAGCTTCCAGCCTTTTTTGCTGATGATTATTCTGTAGTTAGTTGTGATTTCAATGTTTTCATGTGAGAAGGTGAGCTCAAGTCCTACCCTCATCTTGTCTCCAATGTCTCTTCACACGTATATACTTATAAACTTGTTTGTCTTCCCTTATAGTAGATGAGCCTCTTGAGAATAAAGTTCATGCTTGTTCACCTGAATACTTGTGGTGTTTAGTACCTAGTTTCATCTAACCAGGATAAGAAACATTCCTCCAGGAGTTTCAAACAGAAGAACTGTATTGCCAGGAAGTGAATATGTAGGTGATAGAGGAAGCTGAGAAGCCAACTGAGGACAGTGAGCATCTTAGTTGGGGTTTCTAAGAAGCAGACTCTGAGACAAAATTCAAAAGCAGCCAATTTATCTGAAATGCAAGGACTATAGGTAGGTGAGAGGGAAGTGCTGCAGGAAGGAAAGGAAAGGCAGCTTGCCCACAAAGGCATCTATTTAGCCTAGATGCTCCACAAAATAGCACAAAATAGACCAAGGGATAAGGGAGCTGGAGTTTTTATAGTCAGTCATTGATTAAGGGCTATCCCCTAAGGGAATGTTAATTCTTAAGCACTTGTAGCCTGCTATACACACAAAGTGGGTTTCAACAGATTTGGTTAGTCCTCCAACAAAGGCAAAGGCAAGAGCTTGCCTTTGGAAATTGGGTTGGTGAACTAAATGGTAAGTGATTTCTTGAAGATGCAGATGGAGCACTGATAGCATCAGCTATAGCGAGGCAACTCAGAAGTTAACAAAATCAATAACTGCCACTATCCCTGACCTTGACATCCAGAGTCTGGGGCTGGGGTTACTGGGTCCCAGAAGCCAGGAATACATGTAGAAGCTGGGATGCTTATTGTACACTTGTTCTTGTTTGGCAGACACTAGAGTACAGAGAAGGCACTGGCACCCCACTCCAGTACTCTTGTCTGGAAAATCCCATGGACGGAGGAGCCTGGTAGGCTGAAGTCCATGGGGTCGCTAAGAGTCAGACGAGACTGAGCAACTTCACTTTCCCTTTTCACTTTCATGCATTGGAGAAGGAAATGGCAACCCACTCCAGTGTTCTTGCCTGGAGAATCCCAGGGACGGGGGAGCCTGGTGGGCTGCCGTCTATGGGGTAGCACAGAGTTGGACAAAACTGAAGCGACTTAGCAGCAGCAGCAGCAGAATCATAGAGGGCATTTAGTCACTCCCAATGGCTGCAGATATTGACTGCAGCCATGAAATTAAAAGATGCTCACTCCTTGGAAGAAAGCTGTGACAAATCTAGACAACATATTAAAAAGCAGAGACATTACTTTGCCAAGAAAGGTCCGTCTAGTCAAAGCTATGTTTTTTCCAGTAGTCATGTATGGATATGAGAATTGGACCATAAAGAAAGCTGAGAACCAAAGAATTGATGCTTTTGAACTGTGGTGTTGGAGAGAAGACTCTCGAGAGTCCCTTGGACTGCAAGGAGATCCAACCAGTCCATCCTAAAGGAAATCAGCCCTGAATATTCATTGGAAGGACTGATGCTGAAGCTGAAACTCCAATATTTTGGCCACCTGATGCGAAGAACTGATTCATTGGAAAAGACCCTCATGCTGGGAAAGATTGAATGTGGGAGGAGAAAGGGGTGACAGAGGATGAGATGGTTGGATGGCATCACCAACTCGATGGGCATGAGTTTGAGCAAGCTCTGGGAGTTGGTGATAGACAAGTAAGCCTGGGGTGCTGCAGTCCATGAGGTTTCAAAGAGTTGGACACGACTGAGCAACTGAACTGACTAACTGAATGACATTTAGACACTCCCTGGTGGCTTAGACGGTAATGAATCTGCCTGCAATGCAGGAGACCAGGGTATGATCCCTAGGTCAGGAAGATCCCCTGGAGAAGGGAATGGCTATCCACCCTAGTATTCTTGCCTGGAGATTTCCATCGACAGAGGAGCCTGGTGGGCCACAGTCCATGGGGTCCTAAAGAGTCAGACAGGACTGAGCAACTAACACTTTAACGCAAGGACTCCACAGGAGGCAAACAGAGGCTTCTTCCTTCCTCCTGTGCTACAGTCTCCCACCAGTGGCCAGTCTTCCTCCCATTGGTCAAAACCAGCTGGAAGCCACTTGATATGAATTTGGGAAACCAGCCTGCTCTCCAGGATACAGAGCAGAGAAGAGCAAATCACAGTAACAGAAAATAGGCCCAGGACTGGCAGACTACTATGACGTTATGACTTAGAGGGGCTATATCTCCCGCAAATTACCTGCATCAGAATTACCTGGGTAGTTTGTTTAAATTGCAGATTCCTGGGCCCTGTCTTGGCCTAATGAATCTGAACCTCACTAAAAAAGTTGGGGTCCCAGGGGTCTATTTGTAACAAGTCCTTTAGGAGATTCCTATACATAACTAAATTTGGGAACTACTGTAGAAGTGAGTCAACACAATATTTTGGAGATTTTAAAACATTAATTGAATAGAACAGGTAACAATGAAAATTCTACTTCTTGCCAATTCAAAAAATTAGTTAACAAAACTGATCCTTTCCTGTTAATCTAAGTTTAATGGCTTAACAATAAGTCTTTGATTTTCACTTTACAAAAAAGTACTCAAAGTCAAAGGATGTTAGAAAATATATCCATAAAATCCAAGGCAGCACCAGGGAGCAGGATTCAAACTGTATATATTTTTGTTGGCACACCTATCATACTATATTACTACTATTATCATTATTGTGTTATTGTTGTTTATCATGGCTTATCTAATAGAGGGTACTCTATTAGACTCTGAGTTCAAGGGTTGTGTCTTACTACTTTCTGTACAAGCAGCACAAAACATGGCTGGTTACATATCAGGGGTCTGAAAAATCCCTGTAAAGTTCGGAATCTAAAGCTTCCCCTTAGCCAGTAACATCTTTGAAACTGGCTCTTTCAGGTACATGTCAACTCAAGAATGTAGCTAAAGGATCTATTTTTTTCTTTTAATTTCCAAAATCCTTTTAGGATTTCCATAAAATTGGCCTTTATAATTTTTTCTCTTGGCTTTGAGCATTCATGTGGTAAATTTGTTCAATGATGCATTGCACATGATATATTGTGTTTATTTTGGAATAATTAAGCAATTGTTATCATAGAAATTGCATTACTCTGTTTTATTAAGAAAAAGCTCCCCTTTCCTAAGACAGTAATATAATCAGATTAAAAAATATTCCAAGGCAAGAATCAGACAAAATATGCATTCAAAAGCACAAATCCAAAATAAGAAAAAGATTAACTGTGTTCCAAAATGAGATGAACCAAAACAGTTTATCAGTTGTACTATTGCAAGGGAGTGGACAAGAGGATGAAAACTGCATTAAAAGAATTTTCATTACCATAAAAACTCATACAGGGACATTTATTTACATGGAAATAAAATAGAAACACAATGCTGCATGTAAAATAGGAAGCCTGTAAGCCCAAAACTAGATCCATTTAGGAGACAGTTCCCGGAAATTAGTATGAGGATGCACTGAAATCAGTCAGACACAGTTTGAAATCTACGACCCAGCATAAAATACCTACATGATCTTGATCTGTACCTTTATCTTTCCAAAAATAGAAACCATAGCACCTACTTTATAGGGCCAGTTAACCAGTGAGCGGTCTATTAATTGCTGTTTCAGTATCTATAAAGTCTGAAACTAAGTACAAATACAAATTTCCCCTTTAGAACTGGTTTCTGGCCATCTCAGGTACCTAATGAAATGATCTGACAAGGAAAAGGGAACGTCAGAGACACATGAGTGAAGGGATATGGGTCTGGTTCCCATCACAGAGAGACATCGACTAAAGCGTAGAAAGGAAGCAGGAAGGAAAGTTATTCCCAAATCAAGTTATTCCCTGGTCAAGGAAGCTAGGGGGCTCAAACTTGTGTATCAGTCTATAGTGGGCAGTACAGATAGTGATGAGAAGCAGGGATTTTTCAGTCACCCTGAATCCTAATCCTTGTTCCATCCCCAACTAACTAGCTGTGTGAACTAAAAAAAGTTGTATATTTTCTCTGAGCTTCAGCTTAATCATTTGAAAAAAAAAAAAAAAACAGCCTGATTCATTGGATAGCTGTCAGAATTGCGTGATCATCTATGTAATGTGTTTATCACAGTGCTTGGCACATAATAAATGTTCAAAAAATGCTAGCTAGTAGAAAGAGATGTAGTAGAGTCTGTTTCCAGCCTTTGATTCAGGAATAGAATGCCTGCTCCAACATGAATGAGAACTGAAATGGAAAAATTACAGTCACAGTTCTACGTAGACCGGGGTATCAAGGCAGGCACCCAGCAAAGCAAGGCAAAAGCCTAGATACAGAACAAGATACAGATGGGAGATCAGGTCATAATAACAGGGTGGAAATGCAGCAACTAAAACTGGGACAGATAATCAGCTTTGAACTAGCAGCAAGTGAGACAGAGTGGAGTTGGACCAAACCTACTCACAAAGATCAAGCTGTCAGCTGGTGATAGAGAAGATGTCTAGGAAAGGCAGACAGGCAACTCATAAACATATGGAACCTGAAGTCAGTAACTCCTTATCTATCTAGAGATCATTTATTCAGTAGTCTCTTTGGCTCCATAAGTAAGCAAACAAGGTTTTTGAGCATATCACAATAAATCATTGTGATATTATTTATCACAATAAATCCCACGGGAGAAATACTTATCTTTTACTCATAGGCAACTTTTCATCTCCTCATTCAGACCGTGTTTACTCTCTTTTAAACTTTTTTAATTGAAGTAGGGTTGATTTACAATGTTGTGTTAGTTTCTTTACAGCAAAGTGATTTATAACAGACCCTGTTTGCTCTTATCTTATGTGCGATTTTAATGAACATTTGTATTTCATTTCTTAGCCCATGGCAGATTTTGGGAGAAAGGGAAAACTTCTTTGGTGGGAATCTTGTCCCCCAAAAAAGTACTATAAAATCACATAAATAGTCTTGATTTTTAAATGTGTTTTATAGTTCATTTATAGTTTAAAAACTTTGTAAATTTGTCCCACAGCATATTTGGCTAAATATTATTTTGTTCCTTTGTTTAATTTTCTATTCTGTATTAGGATTAGTCCTATAAAGAAAAGCCATCTTGATTATTTCATACCAGGGCAAATTTCCCCAGATGTCTTGTAAACCAAGAAAGCATGGTGGCTAATTTTGAGTCCCCTCATCAAAACAAATAGTATCAGCCACTGGATCAAGCCAAAAAATCAGAAATCACTTTCTTTGCCTCATTCTAGAAATCTAATCCGTCAGCAAGTCTTATCAGTTATAAGTTCAAGATGTGTTCTGGATTTGTTCACACATCTCTCTTTACCTCCTCCTTCATCACCCTTGTCCAAGCCACCATAGTCTTGCCTGGACATAGTGATGGCTCCTGACTGTCTTCCACAATAACCCAGTCATCTAAGTGAGCTTTTAAAGACAAATGTTAATATACACCAATTCTCTGACTTAAACCTCTAGTGGCTTTGTATCACAATAAGAGAAAAATCAAAGCTCAGTGTTCTGTGCCTGAAACCTAAGATATGATTAGTCTTTCCTCGCCGGCTCACCTTCCACCCTCCAGTTACACTCTCCTTCTCTCTGTTCCTTGAACACTCCAAGATTACATCCATCTGAGACCCCTCACACTTGCCCTTCTCTCTTCCTGGAATACTCACATCCCAGACATCTTTGCAGACATCAGCTCAAATGTCATCTCCTTCCAGAAGTCCTCTCTGATTACTCAGTCCAAAGTAGCCACCGATCATTCTATTACTTCCCCCTGTGTGAATATTTTGCCTTGCATTCAACACAGTGAGATATTTCTTGTTTATTTCATAGAGTACGCTCTGTCTCTCCACTCTGGGAGGTGCACTTTTCTCTCTTAGTCACCCTGCATCCCCAGTACCTAGAACAGTGCCAGGTACCTAACAAATGCACTGTAAATATTCATGACATGAATATAAATGAATATATCTGCCCCCAAATATTTTTATAGAAAGGAAATCAACTATATATCTTAGAACATCATTACTGGATACATACAAGTGACTTGCAACCCCCTTACCACTAATCAGGTCCTGCTAATAGCTGAGAACCTTGACTATGGCTGATAACAAGAGCATGAAAATGTCCTTGTAGGGCAGTGTGATGAAGAATGTTTTTGGGAGTGATGAATCTAGAGAGCACATGCAGGACAGATCAGAGGGTAAAAAACAAAGGGGCCAGTTATATGCCTATTTGTCTAGGTGTGGAGTGCTGGAGCCTGAATCAGTGGCTGTGAAAGAAACAGATTCAAGGACTATGGTGATGGAAGAACTAACAGGGCTGGAGGCTGATTAGTTTGTGGAGAGAGTTATAAGGGTGGACCTCTGGGAGTTCAAAATCTTGGCAACAATCTTCTCCCACTTATATGAAGTCTGCTCTATGTAAATGACAAGCCGCTTGATTTAATAGAGAAATATAGACTCATAAATTGATGTAGCAGAATGTTCCCTTCTAATTTGATTTTCCTTACATGATAGTCATGAATATCATGCATTCCTTTAAAAGACTGGAAAGACTTATTTGATACCAATAACACATCAATCAAAAATGTTACAGTAATCATAGCTATGTTCTTACTATATGAATACAATCATTTTGAATGAACTCAATCAAAAACAACAGTTGAGTCTTTTTAGTCTTTTTAACATTTGGATGACTTGGCTAATTTTTCACTTTACCTGTACTTGGTATGGTCTATTAGTTTTCTATTGCAGCTGTAACAAATTGTCACAAACCTAGAAGCTTAAACACAGTTCTGTAAGTCACAAGTCCCACACAGGTCTCTCTGGGCCAAAACCACTGTCTAGGCAGGCTTACTTTCCTTTCTGTGAGCTCTGTAAGACAGAGCTCCCCTTTCTATAGGGGAGAATACATTTCCTTGCTTTCCAGTTCCAAGAGGCTGCCCACATTCCACGACTTGTGGCCCCTTCCTCCATCTTCTAAGCCCGCAGTTCTGTGCCTCTCTAACCCTATTTCCACAATTGATTCTCTCTCTCTGATCACAATTGGAAAAGGTTCTCCACTTCTAAGGACACTTGTCGTTAGACTGGACCCACCCAGAGCATCCAGCATAATTCCCCATCTCGAAGTCCTTAACTTAATCACATATGCAAAGGCTCTTTTGCCATGTACAGTAATATTCACAGGTTCTGACGGTTAGAGTATGGAGATCCTTGGAGGCCCATTGTTCTGACTTCCATGCAAGTTATTATCTGTTAGAAGTAGTGTTTTAAAGTGGTGCCTATTCTCTGTTTTGAAGCTGGATTCTCCTAGTGGCTACTCAGTCACAGGAGGAAGAGAAAAATCATAAACTTGACTGAAACAATTTTATTTTCAACTTTTTAGAAATGTATTTTATTTCATTTATGCATATCCCCAACTTGTTCTAAGAGAACTGTAAGGACTCTTATGGGTCCTTAAGAATATGATGAGGATGATGTGTCAGGTACTTTTGGAATGACGGCCTCCTCTATTTTTCTCTTCACAAAAGCCGTCCTGCAAAGGTAGAACCTAGCAGTTCAGAGTACAGGCTCTGGAGCCAGACTGGAACAGGGGCTGGACCCATGCCCAGCACTGTCAAATTCCCTAATTCTGTGACTTAGCCTCATCCATAAAATTAGAGTTATTCTTTTAACCAATATTTATTGAGCTCTTACTATATGCTATAGTAATTCTAGGCACTGGGGATTCAGCCAGAATACACATGTACATTGTCACTGGTTATTAAGAACTTCAGACACTCTCAGCCCCAACTCCATGTCTGCTTCAGTCTCTACCCAGGACCCTCTGGACTTCCCACAATCTAGCAACTAAAAGGATGAAGCATGGCAGAGCGGGGTCCTTGCAGAAGCCTGCCCCAGTGCTCCTGCCTGCATCTGTCCCTGTGTGGGTGAAATCATTAATGGTGCTTTAATATGACCTCTGGATTCAACAGTGAAAAAGAAACAGACAAAAATGCCTTTATGATCCTGACAGAGGAGACAGACAATAAGTAAGGCACATAAGTGTGTGGAAGGATGGATGGATGGGTAGGTGGATGGATGGATGGACAGATGAATGGATAGATAGATTGAGAGAGGCAGATCTTGCAGGGTAATAAGTGCTATGGAGAGAAATGTAGCAGGCAAGGAGGAGAGAGAATGTCAACTTGAAAATGTGACAAGAGAAGTCTCACTGAGAAGGAGATATTGGAGAAAGGACCCAAGGAAGGTCAGGGAACAGGGCGTGCGGGCACATGGGAAGGAAGAGAGAGCAGAATGACGACTTTCAGGGAAGAGCATATCTGGCCTGGCCTGGACACCATGAGGAGCATAAGTGAGCCTGGAGTGAAGGGAGATGAGGAAACATAATGCTAGGGCCTGCCTCAGAGGAGAGTTGTGAGGATTCTATGAACTACATTTAATTACTTAATTGAATGACCCTAATCCTAACCCTTAAAGCAAAGGCTGGCATATGGTTTTAAATTTTATATATATATATATATATAAACCTATTATTTTTACCATTATTTTAGAAGTATGTCTCACTGAATAAAGATAAAATGTTTTCCCCCCAGGGCTATAATTCCATTCCCCCAAACACCCTCTTAGGATGTTTCAGTACCTCGGGGGTTCCACTGGGACCTGCATGTCCTCACTCCTGCATGAGCCCTTGCAGATGGAGCTGCATCTCCAGCATATCTCTGGAGATGTCCAGATCTGGGGTGACAGGGATCCTTTCACACCCAGGACCTGCAACATTAGATCTTGAATGCTCCTCCTCCAAGGAATGATTTCATTATAATTTAGAAATTCAGAGATTGAGTAAGAATCCTTACTACCCTCCATATATTGCCTTGGAGATTCAACGTAAAGCTACATCTTCTGCCACTCTCCTTTGCAGTTCTTGTCTTTTCTTCTTTCCTAAATATCCTGCCCACCACTGTGCTTACCCAGGGGTTTTAGAGCTTTCCCTAGAGCTTTTACTAGGCTGTGCTCAGCACAGTCCCCTAGAATCCTCCCAGTCATCAGTACCTTTTCCATAATAGTGGTGGCCCTTATTTCAGTCACTAAACAGCTCCATTTCAAGGGGAAAGTATTCAATCTGTGATGATATGGGGTGTCCAAAGCATTGTAACATCTCCACTGAATCCCACAACACACACACAAACACACACACACACACTGCTAGTATGTCCTGTCCCACAAGTTCAGAGCATAAATACGGTTATATCACCTCTCTTTTCTACTTGAATACTCAAACACCCTCATACCCTATTAGCAAGAAGTGATATCCTGGGACATCCTCAACTCTCACTAGTCCAGTGATCTCCTAAGAGCTTACACAATGCAACAGCGTTCAGACCTGCCCCTCCACACCAAGTTGAAACAAGTGGATGGATGAGCCTAGAGCTGCCATGTCTTCTACCCGGTGTCACCATGGAGACTGGTTCTGCCCATTCCTTCCCATGCTTGTCCCCTTATTTTTACTCTGAAATTACAGGTCTTTCCAATGACACCCTTGTTCTCAGGAATTCTTCCCTATAGTCTTTTCACTGTGCTAGGATAGCTGACCCAGAAGAGCTATTTTTAGGAGCGATTCACTGTGTAAGACCTAGCCCTGTGTCACAAATTTTAAGATCTTGGTCCCAGATCCTTAGCCTAGATGTCTCTTATCCATAATGTTGACTTTATTTTAGGAATCTCATAACCCTTCACTGTCCTGGGCTTAATAGGAGCCCTCCACCCACCCTTCTTCAGCATCTCTACCCAACCAGACCTCAGGGAACAGAATTTGGAAGCTGGGCCTCATGTCTTCCAAAATGTCTTGGCCTCTTATACAAGTCAATTGTCATCTCCTCCTTTGCCTCCAAATCAATTTCCCCAAGTAGCAGCCTTGCTGGATTGACAAAATTCAGATATACCCCAACCCCCACCCCCAGAACAATGACTGCTTCTTAGCTCTATATTAAACCCTTATAGGGGCCACTCAAGAAACAGCATGACAGATGAGCCACTCTTGATAATATGTATATCCAGACATTTCAGATGAAAAAGCAAAGGCTGAGGATAAAATCCGATAATGCAGTGTGAGCTATTTGTATCTGATACGTTATTTGGTCTGTCTAAACATTCCCTGATAGCTTAGTTTATAAAGAATCCGCCTGCAATGCAGGATACCCCGGTTCAATTCCTGGGTTGGAAAGATCTGCTGGAGAAGGGATAGGCTACCCATTCCAGTATCCTTGGACTTCCCTTGTGGCTCAGCTGGGTAAAGAATCCACCTGCAATGCAGGAGACCTGAGTTTGATCCCTGGGTTGGGAAGATCCCCTGGAGAAAGTGAAAGACTACCACCCTAGTATTCTGGCCTGGAGAATTCCATGGACTATATAGTCCTTGGGGTCACAGAGAGTCAGACGCTACTGAGCAACTTTCACTTTTCACTTTTAAACAACATAACACATTTCATTAATCTCCTCTTTTGTCTAATTTGGGTGAGCCCTGGAAGACCCGAGTAATTAAGATGTGCAGACAGTAATATAGATAGTGTAACTCCTCTTTAAATATGTTGGCTACTGACAGCTTTCAGAAAGATATTTTGATATAGAAACTCAAATCTCTCCTTGGTTAAAAATATTTGTGAAAAGCAAATTGCTAGCAGATGGAAGCCCTCAAGACCTCCTGCAGCAAGAGGAAAAGTGTTGCTGCTGTGGGTAAATGATGAACAAGGTCCAAAGACATCAACCTGTTTCCTCTCCGCGCTGAAAGGAAGCGATAGCAGCGTGCGTCATTACTCTTGACTGTGCATCACAGCACAGAAACGTACGGCCTTAAGATGCGCAATTTGAATACATTCCACTCACCAGAATTGTTAAACAGTTTAGAGAACAACACTTTGGGAGATTCTGATCCCTGGCCAACAATATCCGTGACCATCTTAATCTCCAGATTCGTCTCCACACGTCTTTTAGTCTGAAGCTTATTGAAAAACCTCAATTTCCTCTCAGAGGGAAAACTGATTAGGAATCAGCTGTGTCGGACTCTGAATCATGTCCGCCTGAGCCAGGGAGAGCAAACAGATTTTCATCTAAAGGGCCAACTCTGATCAATAACGGATTCCGCATCTACATCCAGCCGACAGCCAAGAGTAATGTCTGCGTAGGCACTGGAGGGACGTGCGTAGGCTGTGGTCTGACTCATTCACCTCCCTGCTCCCAGGGCTTCGAGCAGTACACAGCTCACAAAAGGCGCTCAATCACAGTGTGTGAATGAATAAATGGATGAACTAATTAATCTATCACCTCTGGCTCCTATCTTTGAAAAAGTGCAGTGTTGTAGAAATCACACTCAATGAGGAGATGTTAGTTTCAAGGCTACCAACTACCTGGTTAAGTCTCTTTACCACCACCTCTCAATATCCTTCTCTATAAGATGAACACAGCAGAATCTACCCTGATTAATAAGCAGTTGAAATGATGCACTTTACTGAAAACAGCCCAGCACCAAACATTTTTCTGTAGCTGAATTCATCGATTCACCATGTTGCTGTCTGCGTCTCAGAATGAACTGGCCTCTTTTAGCTTGTCTGACCTCAGGACCTCCTGGAGACAGAATTATTTCTCAGGTGCAACCCTCTCTGGGAAACTAGCTTCAGAAAGATGGAGAAGGACTAAGGAACAGAATAGGGAATGCTCCTGAATAGACACATCTATTCATTGCCGTGAATAGACACATCGGTGATGAAATTGTTAACTTCTGCACAAAATTACATGGTGAACTTTACAATAACATAATAAAAGGAGAACATGAAAAATCTAAGTGCTACACAGTGACATTTAGATACAAGAGAAGAGGTTTCCAGAGGTGTCTCCTTGACAACCAAAGGCAGAGTGGAGGGAGTGTAACCTTCTGTAGCCTGTTTCTGTCAAAACAAACTATCACATCACTGCATCTGTTCTAGGTAGGGGGGCCTCTCTGGGTTCCACACACAAAAAATCATATTTATCCATTAGAGTAGATTTCATACTCTTTAAATGATTCAAAAATGAACATCACAGGGACATTAGAGAATCACAGTTAAAGTTTTTAGGGTGGCATTCCAACTCCTCTGTGATCAATTATACACCATCTATCTCCCATTCTCTTTCCTCTGCTCAGATCTTTCTAAAGGCTTTACATCCACGTGAAATAAAACCCCCAAACCCTTATGACACTGGCAAAGCCTATAGAATCTGGGTGGTGTCACCTCCCCACAGGCATCTGCTGTCACATTGCCCCTCACCTACTCTTCTGTAGACCTGCTGTGTGTTAGACAGTGATCCCCACCCCTACACCAACGTGTTTGTCTCTGCTGTGCCCTCATCCTGGCGCACCTTCCACCTTCCTCCTCTCAGGTCCCTGTTGATGCTTCACCTTATCAAAGAGGGCTTCCCTGGCCATTCTCTTTGAATTACCAACTCCCACTGCAGCATCCTCAGTTCTCTAACCCTTCTAAGGGTTCTCTAGCCCTTCATTGCTCTTCTACCATCTGACATTTTGTCATATATGCGTGTGTATATACATGTGTGTGTGTGTGTATATATATATATATATATATATATATATATATCTTTGCCCTCATGCACTGTTGCCCCTCCATCTAGGATCTTCTCCCCTGTTCATCTGTTCCTGGTGCCCAGGGGGATACCGTCAACCAGACACGAGTGGAACTAACTGGGAGGAAAGGACAGAAAGCGGGAAGGAGAAGCTTGCCAGAAAAAGGTTGCAGCAGAAAAAAAAATTGTGATAGGAAACAGAGAGAGGTGGAGAAATCACTAACTCTAGAAAAGAAGAAGAGAGTGAGAGGGAAACACTGAGCAATGATCTTCACCAACCTCAGCCTCTTATCTCAGACATGCATTTAAAGTGTCTGCTTCGATGCCAACATCCAGAGTATAGCCTCTCATCTCTCTTCTCCTCCCACCTTTCCATCAACCAAGATCTTTCTTTTTTAATTTATTTTTGACCGAAGTATCGTTGGTCTACAATATTATGTTAGTTTCTGGTGTATAACAAGGTGATTTAGTCATATGTATATTCCATTGTAGTTTATCACAGGATATTGAATATAGTCCCCTGTGCTATATGGTAGGACCTTGCTGTTTATCCACTCTATATGTAATATCATCCCAAACTCCCAAATTCTGCTAATCCCAAACTCCCCAAATCTTCCTTACCCTTTAGGATCAATTTAAATGCTCACCCAGAGGCTCCTCTGTCCAACCCCTCAGAGTTTATATAGCCCTGAAGCCTTGGTTAGGTCTTCTCTCCAGATTTAGAGAGACTTTTCTTTTTCCACTTTTTTTTTTTCTCCAACTAGATAGTAAACTTCTTGGGAAGCAGAGGTGTATATTCTTTTGAGATATGTTTGAATCCTGATTCCAATACTTAGTAATGTATTTCATTGAATGAAAATTGATATAAAACACAGCATTATTTTATATACCAGTAAAAACAGAAAAATACTACCCATTAATTATAAGATACCATCAAGTATAAAATGCATCCTGATTGCAGAAATCTGAGAATGTGAAAAGGATACATCAAAGAAATGATGAAATAATGGAAGCTATGAGGATTTAGACTACAGGCTAAACTTCTTTGAAATTCAGACTTTCCTTTTATGAAAACCAGGCTTTTTTCATTTATTCAACAAATATTTATCCGTGCTTAAACGTTACAATTTTTTATTAAAAGGAACAGGAACTGGCTCTGGTTAAACAAGTCGAGATTTACTTAAGGAAAGGTATTGGGAGCTCAGAAAACTAAAGAGCGGCTGGAGAAGCAAGACCCAGAGGAACATGAGGCCTAGGAAACAGGAACCATGGCAACAGTCTCCCACCAGGAGGGGTCTGGTTAGGATAGAAATTCTGGTACTTAACACTTTCTCTTGCATTGGATAAATTCAGGAGCCTCTGATGGATGGAGCCTGCCCCCTTGTGTAGGGGTCCTGGCCAGCATCTGCCCCTTTTGGCTTCCAAAGACAAGCACCTGAATTTTCCATCCTATCAAAGCTACATACAACAGGAGACAGAGAATTCCCCAAAGTGATTTGGGACACTGTTGGGAAGGCAAGGAAGGAGGAATGGATGTTTTGTAGCAAAACAAAAAGCAAAAGGAAGACAAATCTCACAGTGAGTTCTTAACATATTTTTCCCAGGTGGCTCAGTTGGCGAAGAATCCACCTGCAGTGCAGGAGACACAAGGGGATATGGGTTCTATCTCTAGGTCAGGAAGATTTCCCCAGAGGAGGGAATGGCAGCCCACTCCAGTATTCCTCCCTGGAGAATCCCATGGACAGAGGAGCCTAGCAGGCAACAGTCTATAGTGTCACAAAGAGTCAGACATGACTGAAGTGACTGAACACACACGCACTACGCAGTGAAAGACAGGCATTACCATATTTTTTTTTCAGTGAAGAAAAGAGATTGCTATGAGAGGATAACTGGGGAGACCTAAATCCAATGACCCTTTCCTCCATCCTCATTTCACGTGGACTGTCAACAGATTTTGATGCAACTGACTACTCCCTCTCTGAAACGTTTTCTCCATTTGGCTTTGAGAAGATCCTGTCCTCACGGTTTTCCTGCTTCCTCACTAGCCATTCCTTCTCCTATGCTAGATCCTTCATCTCCCCAACCCTCGAATGCTGGCGGGTCCCAGGATTCAGACCTCAGACCTCTACTCTGTCCACACTCACTCCCATGGGAATCTATCTAATCTCAAGTTTTTCAATAATATCTGTACACCAAAGACTGATACATTTATTTCTCCAATCAGAACCTCTACGTGGACCCCAGACTTACATATCCAACTGATGTTTCAATATCTCCATTAAGATGTCTAATCACAGGTTCAAACTGATCATGTCTAAATATAATTCCTTATCTTCTCTCTGCCAAGCCTGCCCCATGGTCATCTTCATTTCAGGCAGTAGAAACTCTATCCTCCCACAAACCTTGTGTTGCCTTGGGCTCCTGTCTATCTCTTACACCCCACAGCTAATCCATTGGCAAAGCCAATAAATCTGACCACTTCTGGCAACCCCATCACCAGCACCCTGGTCCAAGCTAAAGTCATCTCTCATGAACTATTGGAATAGCCTCCTAATTGGCCAGCCAGTTTGTTTCTCCTCCTACCTTCCTACATTCTGACTGTAGCACAATGCGTTGTAATCCTTTAAAAACCTAGATCAGATTATGGACCCTTCCTCAAAGTCTTGGGATGGCCCATAAGCCCTTACACAATCTTCCTTCAACCCTCTCCAAACCTTATCCCCTGGCTCTCTCTCATTTATCCACTCTGCTCTAGCAGGATTTCTTCCTCCACGTTTTGCAATTGCTCTTGCTTCCTCCCAGAATGCTCTTTCCTCTAGGCTTTCATATGGCTTCCTCCCTCTCCCTTTTAGGTCTTTAACAAAACACCATGTCACTACCAAAGTTAAAACTGTAACACACCACCCCCAAACACACCCACGCACAACCTCCTGCCGAATTCCCCATCTGATTTCCTTCATGCCACTCACTACTATCTGGCATATTATATATTTTATCTATATGTGTGTTAACACGTTAGAATGTGTTAACATTAGAGTGTAAACTGTGTGAGGTTGGGAGCTTCCGGTCACTGCTTACAACATTGCCTGGCACACAGCATGCTTTCAGTAAATATTCTTTGAATGAATCAAGTTGCCTAATCTTTTGAATATCAATTAAATAAATGTGAGAAATAACCCACACCTAAAATATAAGATTAACCTAAGAGGCCAGTGAAATACTGTGCCTTGTAAACCAAGCTAGGCTGTATAAATGTAAGGAAGTTTGAGAACCTGTGTTCCACGTGGCCACATTTGACTAATTAGCGCTAAAAGTGCTAATTTAGCACTTTTATGTGGACTGAAAACATAAAAATTTGTTTTGCTACTTGCAGTACAAGTTGTTTAGTCACTAAGTCATATCCAACTCTTCTGCGACCCCAGAGACTATAGCCCACCAGCTTCCTCTGTTCATGGGATTTCCCAGACAAGATAATGGAGTGGGTTGCCATTTCCTTCTCCAGGGGATCTTCCTGACCCAGGAATTGAAACTGCATCTCTTGCTTGGCAGACAGATTCTTTAGAGACCAAGAAATATCTTTTCCTTTCCTCCACAAAGTTATATGTCCTATCCTCTTTTCACTACACTCTCATTACCTGCTCCTCAAAACCCTATATGAAATAAAAAGAAGCTAACAAACACCTACAAAGCAATGTTACGGGACAATAACAATAATAATTGGTAGCTTTTCTGAAAACATTTTTAAAGCATACAAATATTTTAGGCTTTTATAAGAGAAAATGAAGCATCTGGTAGGCTGAACTAGTAGATTAAGAGGAAGATAAATACAGTGGGAGGGCAGCGCTGGCTGACCCCTGCCAAAGAAATATTCCCTATAGCTGGACCACAGGCACTAGCATTGAGCTGCTTCCTCCCAAGACAAAGCGGAGCTGCATTCATATTGCATCAGCCTCCAAACAAAACGAGTTCTTGGACCTATCCCACCTGGCAGGCTGGGAATATATAATTATAAGTCCGCTGATAGCAATTGTACATGTTTCAGTAGATTAGGAAAAGCAACTAAACAGGGAGTAATTGAATTCAACGTGGTGTGCTAGGAGGGGCTGATTTTCTGGCATTTGTGTTCCATTCAGGCGCTTCCTCCCTCTCCATCTTCATGGCTTGCCTGTCCAATCAGACAAGTCAATTACAGAAGGACTCTATCTTCCTGTAAATGCAGTGGGGAGCAAGGATTATCACAGAGGAGCACCTGCCATGCTGTTGTTTAGTCACTAAGTCATGTCCAACTCTTGGCGACCCTATGGACTGCAGTCCGCCAGGCTCCTTTGTCCATGTGATTTCCCAGGCAAGAATACTGAAGTGGGTGGCCACTTCCTTATCCAGGGGGTCTTCCCCACCCAGGGATCAAACCCACATCTCCTGCATTGGCAGGCAGACTCTTTAACCCTGAGCTACCCGAGAGGACTTGGAACAGAGTCCACCATCTTGCTGGGACTCACCTGCTTCCCTTGTGAGGTTCATGCCTGGAAGGCAGTCCAAGGCTGGCCAAGGGTCGAGCCTGGGGGTGGGGAATTAAGGGTCACTGTGGGGATAATATGGTAATTAGACTACCAATTATGAAGTGCGTACTTTGTATTTTGTACCAGGACTATGCTAGGGACCTTGTAGGCATGCATCATCTAATCTCATACTCACCGTAACCTAGTGAGGTTGGTACTAATGTGTTCACCACTCTTCGGTGAGAAAGAGGCTGGGAGAGGTGATGTGAGGTTTCCAACGTCACTCATGTGCTAGCACTCAGGATTAAGGGACTTTTCATGATGTGAAGCACCTGGTCCCACTTAGCGCAGGTGTACTCATAAAACTGCCACTGCCTATGCACATTACTAGAGGAAGTAGCAGCAGATGGGGCTCTACTTTCAACAATTTGGACTAGACTCTGACTCTGTGCCCCTCAAGAATCTACCTTGATGTAGCGGCGGTGAAGGTATGGTTTCTAAATCTAGACTTTTATAAAGAAATATTGCCATCTGGTGGACACCTGCCCACACTTTTGAAAAAATCTCCATGAAAAAATTTCAAAAGCAAGGGGAAGGGTGATGATGTATTTTGAACTTGAGTTGTTCTTTTTAGCCTCAATTCTTTCAGATTCAGTTGTAGGTTTCCTGTTTGTGTTATGCTATTAGATAGACTTTTTTTTGTAAATACATGCAAGTCCTCAGAATTCACATGTGTCTAAAAGGAACATGACCACTGTCCACTGACTCCCAACCCCCATGCAAATCAAGTCCTCCTCTTGTTTTCACCATCTTTCTCCATCAGCCTGGGAGTTATTTTTGATACCTTCTTCCTCCTCACCTGATCTCTCCACCCCACATCACACAGTCCCTCATCATGTCTCATCTCCCTCACCTATCTCCAAGCTATATGTCAAACTATCTACTTCTCTCTCCACTTCCTTGGCTACAATACCGATTCATACCACTATCTCTCACTTGAACTGTATATAGTAACTTCTAACTGCTTTTCCTTCTTCTTATCTGGGTCCTGCCTATATTGCTAAACTCCTCTCACGTCACTCTTTGGTTGTTGCTCTGCATCCCAGCTACACTTGCCAGCTTTGGGATTTATACAACATTCTCAGCAATTTCCTTCGTCAGGACCTTACCACATGTTGTCCTCATGGACTTAGATACTCTTATCCCTAAAACGCTTAAATAGCATCCATTTATTTTACAGCTATGAATTGGAAATATTTGACTCTCATTGTAAATTAAGTCTCCTGTATTCTTTTTTAGGACATCTTGGGTTTTTTTAGGGGACATCATTTTTGTAATTATACATTTGTGTATTTGTTTTTTTTAAAACACTTTTCTAATTCCTCACCTACCTCATGAGTATAAGTTCCATGAGGGAAAGAGCCACATATGTTTGGTTAAACTTTGTATCTCTGGTACCTAGCACAGAGTTTTATGCATAGGAGATTTTTAAAAAGAAAGCTTATTTTTACCAATATTACTACTGTTGTTAATAAAAAAACCCCACTTGCCTTTAGCACGTGACTTATTAAAAATTTTGTTGTCAATTTGCCAAAGAAGATATACAGACAGTTCTAAGGACAGAATATTTTTGTCCTCCCAAAATTTATATGTTAAATCTTAACATCCATCCAATGGGACAGAATTAGGAGCTAGGCCTTTCTAAGATAATTAGGTCATGAGGATGTTGCCCCATGATAGGATTAGTGCCCTTCTTTCTCTGTCTTGTATGGATACAAAGCAAAGATGACCCTCTATAAACCAGGAAGAGGGACTTTACCCAGAACCCAACCATGCTGGCACCCTAATCTCAGACTTTCAGCTTCCAGAATTGTGAGAAATAAATGTCTGTTCATTTAGCTACCCAGTCCATGTTATTCTGGTTTAGGTGCCTGGACTAAGACAAATGGCAGATAGGAACATGAGAAAATGTTCAGCATTGTGAGGTGTTAATAATCTCTCTACCCATATCTATTCATATCTTTTTAATTGAATTATCCTTCACAGGTGTACCAAACTACATGTCTTTGTCAACCACTCCTGTCCATTCTGGTCTCTAATTCCTGTTTCAGGCACAACAAAAGGGTCCACTGAAGTGCTCTGCAAATAACAGTCATTGTTTCCTCTAAAACTGTCAACAACGCCTTGATATTAATCTCACAAACTCTTTTTGGACTTCTGACCTCCAGAACTATGAGAGAATAAACTTGTATTGTTTTAAGCTACTAAAAATAAATAAATAAACAAAACTGTCAACAAACCTCCTACAACATTTTTTTTTCAATTTGAGGGTCCCAACCCATTAGTGGGTCAAGAAACCCATTGAGTGGATTGCAACTAGCACTGATATAAAGGATAAGATAGAATAACTACAAATGATATTTAAAACAGTGGCATTTTTATCTCCACTAAACAGAAATATTGAGAAGAGAGCCTATTGTTTTCTTCTCCCCACATTTCCACCTCAACCCACAGCAAGGAGATTGCTTTTCCTAGCTTCTGGGAGAAAGAACATTTTCACCTCCACTTCCAGACCATTTCACAGTTGCCTCAAGGAGGAAACTTGTTCAGTCACTTAAGTCATGTCTGACTCTTTGTGACCCCATGAACTGCAGCACTTCCCTGAACTGCCAGACTTCCCTGAACTTCACTGTCTCCTGGAGTTTGCTCAAAGTCATGTCCACTGAGTCAGTAAGGAGGAAACTAGCAGGTGCTAATCCAAAAGGTTGGGGTCTAATTCATATTGAGTCACTTCTTAATGACTACCTGATCTATTCCCAGCATTCTCCTTTATTTCACGTGCTCTCACACAGTGGCAATCACACCCTGGGCCCAGGTGTCCCTATTGGAGGTAGGCCGAGCAATACTTGTGCTCTCTACCCAGCTTTTTGGTCTGCAATGTGAGGAGGGTGAGGCAGCCAGCCTTTCTCTCCTGCATAGCAGGTTAGGTGAATGGATTAGAACCTGCTGCACAGGCCTCACCCTTCTGGACCCAGCCAGTCTCCACTTGAGGGAGCAGGAAAGCCCTTGTTGGTTTCTAGACCCAACCCTCCACCACAGCTAACCAGACATCCCTGCTCTTCGATCAGATAAATCTGGTTTTCTACTTTCTAATTGGCTATTGATATGTGGTTCCCTCTGCTGGGAGCCTTGGAGATTTGGGGCACCAAACCCCACTGCAAACTCCTAACAAGGCATCTCTGTGACTCTGATAATAAAGAAACCAGATTCATTTCATGGATATTTTAAAACTTCATTCATTTGCTGTTAAGACTTTAGGCAAGTTTTTAATCTTAGTCTTGCATTTGTAAAATAAGGTGTTAGAATCTGATACCTCATCCAAAGCAGAGGTGACAGTGATACCTATCTCATGGGGAAGAGCAGGATTTCATAAGGTAATGCATGTAAAACTCATAGGACAGTGTCTTGCACACAGCAAGAGCTTGATAAATATTAGCTACTTGTCTTCCTATTATTTCCTTCCAACTTTTTTAAAGAAAAAGCACTATTTTACTGTATAACAATACATATGTGTGATAACTAGGAATTTGGTCTGCAGTACTTTCTCATCAAGGGTATCAAAGCAAGGAAAAGGTGATGATCAGTGATAGAAATACAAGAAAATGAAAATATGATTTGAAGGACAAGAAGGTTAAATGAGACATGTTCTAAGGCCCAAGAGAAATAGAGAAAGAAAATGAGCCATGATAATAGAGGCCCCAAAACAGCATGTGATCTTATTGTCAATTCAAACAATACACCTTCCCAGATATGTGACTTTCAGAAAATCGGGACTTGATCCTGCCACCATCCAGGGTGGCACCATTTTTACCTGTCAAACAAGCAACTTTGTGTCCATAGAGAGAGGTGCTGGTATGTGACTAAACAAAGTTGATTGAACACAGAATTCTCTCTTTTCCTTCCCCAAATCTACACTAAAATAATATTCAATGAAAAACAAAAAGGTATAAGTAACAAGAAAAAGGAAAATGGGAGAGAAAACTAAAGCAGACAAGAAATAGGAAGTTTTAATAGATGAACAAGTGACAAGGCAATTGGCTTAGCAAAATGAAGAAAGCTGAAATCTGAATGCCTATGAAGGGTTGGGGGATGAGAACAGAAAGCTGGTGCATTCCACCAAAACCCAGAAAGGCTCAGAATCAGAGGCAGTGAGCACTTTTGAAGGTGAGGGTGTAAAATGGGGCTGAAAAATAAGAGGATTGGTTGAAAGTTTTCATAAGGAGCACTTGGACCTCCAGATTCCACCACCCCCAACTTCCTTTGGCAGCCACCCTCCCACCCCACCCCCAAAAGACAGGAGATGTTTTTAGAGAATACCAGAGATTCCAAGGGCTTCCCTGGTAGCTCAGCTGGTAAAGAATCCACCTGCAGTGCAGGAGACCCTGGTTCGATTCCTGGGTTGGGAAGATCTGCTAGAGAAGGGAAAGGCTACCCACTCCAGTATTCTAGCCTGGAGAATTCCATGTACTGTATAATCCATGGGGTCGCAAACAGTCAGACATGACTGAGCAACTTGCACTTCACTTCACTTCTAATAGAGATTCTATTAGAATGTAAGTTTCTTGAAAGGATTTTCATCTGATGTGATTACTAGTGGATCAACAATACCTAGGATTATGCCTGGCACAAAGTGCTAAGGGGGTACTGGATAAATATTTGTTGAATGACTGAAAGAGCGGGCAAACCAAAAGTATGACATGAGTCATAGTTGAGGACAGGGTACTCAGAAAACAAGGTCAGCTGAAAATCTAGATTTAAAAACTGCAGCAAGACAAGAAAACATGAGGAGACTTCAGGCTCTTTTAATGATGGTAGCCAGACTTAAACCTTCCCTACCTGCAAGTGCTGTGTCAGATTCTTACTGATGTATCTGACTAGCCCAAGGAAAGAGACCTACAGAAACCAACAGAGATCTGTAGGCAGACAGAAGGACCAGATGTACACTACATCACCCATTCACCCCACACATCAAGCTCCACACACACACACAGAAAATCAGAGTCAGCCAGGGATCAGTAAACACCTGAGGAAGGCTGCCAACATGAAAGACACAGACGATGAAAAGGGAACAAAATTTTTTTAAAAGATAAAAACAATTGAGACAATGAAAATAACAGAAAAAAAACTAAAAAAAAAAATCATTAATACTCTCAAAGAGAGGAGAAAATATTGCATCCTTGTAACCCAAACATTTTTTATTAAAAAATAAACTGTGTATGGAATGGAGCAGGGTTGAGAAACAAGGCATTCAGAGAATAAAAGAGGTTTCTCTTAAAATACCAAGATGACAAAAACAATTGTCAGTAACAATAGACATAGTCAGACTATATATTTCCTGGAAAATTTATAATAGGAGATGCATTTTTAGAGAAAAGTATGACCCATCACAACATTAACTCATTAACTATTGGAAAAACTCATTAACTATTATTCATATAAAAGAGTACACATACCATTAATATACCACAGTAAAATATATGTACAAAAATAATATGTATTTTGTAAGGACACATACAAATAAAAAGATACACAACAGAATTAAAATGTTTGTCTGTGAATAGAAGGGAATGGGCATAGGAATAGGGTAAAAAGGGTATGAATAGAAATTCAATAAATCAAATAAGAGAAGGTCCTTGAACAGACTGATAATGAGAGTTAAGTCAAGAGCTGAGAATTATGATTAGCTGAAGCTTCTGCATCTGAGTTAAAAGAGTGTCACTGTATTATTCACAATTCTTCTGGTTGGAAGTGACAGAAACCCAACATGCACTAGCATAAACTATCTAAAAGGAATGTACTGGCTCACTCAAAATCCAGGGGTAGTTCTGCTTCAAGCAGCATTTGATCCAGGTATTCACGGGATGTCTACAACTCTCAGCTCTCCTGTGCCAAAACTTGACGACTAATCGGTTTTACTTTGTTCATGAGCTTGTACGTTAGGAATTCAGGAAAGGCTCAACTGGACACTCAATTTCTAATCCAGTTGGTGTCAGGTGGTATTTATCCAGGGCCAGAAGTTCTTCTTCCATAATAGCTTCTTCATTCACATATCTGGTGTATTGGTAATCCCTGTCCCCCTTCCTAAGCACTCACACACACTTGCATATTCATATACACACACACACACACAATGTACTGGGCTTGGTTTTTACTCAACTGCTATTTCTGTATAATTATAGTAAATAACTTCATATGTCTAAATTTCCTTATTTCCATCATCTCTTCAGTAATTGTGTCTCTTAACATGCACTGATAGAGCCTTGGGAAATAGTCGTGGTCTTGCAGTTATTGTTCTGGGTCCATAATTTAGTCTCTAACTGGGCCTAACAGGCTTCATCAGTTCAGTTCAGCTCAGTCGCTCAGTTGTGCCTGACTCTTTATGACCCCATGAACCGCAACACACCAGGCCTCCCTGTCCATCACCAACTCCCAGAGGTTACCCAAACTCATGTCTAGAGTGGAACTAAATATATATATCTTGGCTTGGAGCAGACCCATATTCTTCTGAAATCAAAGGGCCTGTAGGCAAAGTTCAGCACATTTAAAATTACAATGTGTTGTACAGATGTGAGGGCTTATTAACAGTTGTGGACTGAATATGTCTCTGCATAGAAAAGCTCCCTTCTTTTTAACTGTCACTTTTCTCATCTTGAAGCCATAGAAGGTGTGAGTGAGGGTTTGGGTTACTCATTGTTGTTTACTCATTTGTACTGGCAGAAGAAAGGAAAACAGTTAAAGCTGCCTTCTAGGAAGAGTAATCCGGCCTCATTTATGGTGGGTTGGGAGAGACTAGATCTATGATCCCTAAATATTTTTTGTTGTGCACGTCATCAGTACAGACTTTGGATATGCAACCCAATATACATATTTTTATTTATATATTATATCCCTGATATGACATAACAAACAAAAGGGATATAACTAACAATATAACTAACAAAAGGGAAAAACACAAAATAAGTGTAGCTATAATTTCAAATACTTTTATCCTGCCTGCATTGTCTTAAAGGCAAGTCAGAAAGACCAGTGGAGATGCTTTTGCAATTATCATATGAAGTTTAAGAAAATTATTCACCTGTAAAGCTTGTCATTAGGACACTAACTGACTAAGAATGTTGGTAAAAATACTACCCTAACCTTTCTCTTTTAGAAAGGAGGAATAAGTTTGCTATTATGGGACAGAAATGCTGAACACTGGTCCCAGTGATACCAGCCTAAGGAAAGAGGTCAGGGTGGCAACTCCATTGTGAGACATAATTAATATTTGTAAAGGGCTTAGAGCCATTAAGATTAGGAGGCAGGGTCAAAGGCAAGATTCATTATGACTGCCAGGTTCCTCAGTTACAAACAGATTCCAAAAATGTGACCTAATCTACCAAGAGCTTGGGCAGATTTACAAAGACAGGAATTTGAGTGAAGTCACTAGCAAAGCACCCCACAAGGTCCTCAAATTGCAAATGAATAGGATTTTATATATGTCTTTCTAGGCTTGGAATAAGAGCCTCTGCTCTCTGCAAAAGTTCTTCCATCTCCTTGCTGGGCATTCAAAGTCTCCCATGATCTGGCTCTCATCTAACTTTCATTCATTCATTCACATTCATTCATTCATTATTTAATGAACACTATTATATTATTCTTATATATTATATAGTAGAATAATAAATGTTATTATATAATAGCTGAGGATGCAACAGTAAACCTAATGGACATAATAAGTTCCATCATATATCTTAGGGTCTGATAAGGGAGACAGACAATAAAAAAATGGGTTGGGGGGGTTAGTCACTAAGTCGTGTCCAACTCTTGCAACCCCATGGACTGTAGCCTGCGAGGCTCCTCTGCCCATGGGATTCTCCAGGCAAGATTACTGGAGTGGGTTGCCATTTCCTTTTCCAGGGGATCTTCCCAACCCAGGAATCGAATCTGGATCTCCTGCACTGCAGGCAAAGTCTTTACCAACTGAGCCATAAGGGAAGCCCCTTAAAAATAAATGTACCAAATAATATTTTATAATGATAAGTAGAAAAGAAGAATAATGTATGGTTTAGAGTGATGGGGAGACTGCTACTTATAGTATAGAACTGGTTTTACCCCCCTATCTGAAATAACCTAAAAACAGACAAAATTTAGAAACAACAGTTTACAAAACACTGTACATCAGGTGACAAAAGGATGGTGATCCCTGAAAGATGGAATACAAATGAAAGGTGCTGACTACTTGGAAGGTATTTCCAGGCAAAGCAGAGAGGTGGGAATTCAAGAGGAGCTGATGGGCTCCTTGAGTCAAGGAGATAGGTACGGGAACTCAGGGAGATCAAAGCAACTAGGATTCATGGGAAGGAGCATGAGATCGAAGAGAGCTGAACAAAGAGAACCCAGAGACTCACTGAAAGTCCCCTCTGAATATAATGATGAACTGACTCATTGGAAAAGACCCTGATGCTGGGAAGGATTTAAGGCAAGAGGAGAAGGGGACAAGAGAGGATGAGATGGTTGGATGGCATCACTGACTTGATGGACAAGAGTTTGAGCAAGGGCTCTGAGAGTTGGTGATGGACAGGGAAACCTGGTGTGCTTCGGTCCATGGGATCACAAAGAGTCAGACACGACTGATCAACTGAACTGAACTGATGATGAGTGATGATAAACTCATTCAGGTAAAGCAACTAATCAAGGCCAGGGAAGAACCAGCTGTAAGGATCAATGGTAACAGTGCCTGATGTTGATGCAGGACCAGAAATGTTGCCTCTTTCCACCAGCCAGACTGGAAAACCTCAAGATTTATGGATCATTGGGTAGACAAACAATTTGTCTTCAATAGGGGGAGAAATTAGCCCTAGAGCAATAACCACTTTAATGCTGCCAAATTAATCTTAAAAGCAAGACTTCAAAGGATAGATTTGGTTCCAGTAACTTAACTATATTCCAGAACAAAGATCAAGGTTATTTATAGAAATACAAATATATCCAGCAGAATTCATCAGAAACCTCTGAAAACTGATCTGTGCCCAAACTGGTAGTAGGACCAGACGTGACTAATAAATACAAGAAAAAATGTGCAACCTACCTAGTAATCTAGGAAATAGGAGAGGAAACAATGATAAGACATCTAGAGAGTGTTTAAACAGAAATGGTCAGAACACTCTTGAAATTAATGCACCTTTATTCATTCAAAATTTGAATGTGGTCTATAATTCAGTGTAGTCTCAGGACAGGAATAGTCCATATTTTTTTTTTTTAGAAACACTGAGATAATGGAATAATACCAATAATGATGCCAGGATTTTGTACTTAAATCATGGCATTGTTGTTGGTATTATTCTACTATCTCAGTATTTCTAGAGTAATATTGGAATACTAAGAAAAATAGCATTTTAATCACATTTTTTGAGATTACTCAATACTCTGGAAAAAAAAAAAAAACATTTTAGATACTTTGAGAACAATGCAGTGTAAATTGTAATAGCAGAGGTTGCAGGCAAAGTATGTTCCATTCTCCTCCGGATTATAAAGCTAAATGAAATTAGCAGGTCTGTTATCAGAGTGTCAGAGAAAATACTTTCCATTCTCATCACAATTTAGCTCACAGATCCACATGGTTGACTGTGTCTGAGTCAAAGCCTTGTGGCATGGGCTATAGATGGATTGATAATCTAATCATCTATCAGGCTGCTTCTCTTTCTGACACTGCAGGGGCCTTATATTTTCTTCAGGGAATGTCTGGGGTGAGTGCTTGATGAAGAGAAGGTTTCTGTTGAACCATTTAATTAGTTAGCATCTGCATACATTCCACATCAGGGCCAACATCCAGCTCCTCTGGCCAAATTCTGGCAGTGAGCAAGGGCCTGGCTTGGCCAGACTGGCACTAGCTATCCTTGCTGTGTGGTCTCTCTAACTGAAGGTGTTCATGCTGAGTACCACTGATGGGGAAGGAGAAACATCCCAAACCTCCTCTGCATACCTTGAGGCCAGATGGATTATGCAGGAAGGGAAGCTTTCAGGAAAATTGGAGGATTGTGGATAGAGGAATGAGAAGATTGAGAGATGGGACTTGTTCCATCCAGTTCCCAGGCTTCCCCTCTGGAGTGTGCTACTCTCTGATCCTCTGCAACTCCCCTGGCTTGCTTTCACCCAAATCTGGGTGGATCCTTTGGGAGCTCACCCTTCCTTTCACAGGATAATTTATTTTGTCCAGAACTTCCCCAATCATTTTATCTTGGCTAGACCCAGCCGGAAGGAGAGAGGAACCTCCGTTCTCCATCTAGTCCTCACTCAAGTGGAAAATCATCTGAGGGCAAAATGGATAGCATGAGACTTACCATATCTCCTTGGAAGAATGAGTAGGAATAGGAGGAGGACAAGAAAGAGCAGCAGGAAAAGAAGAAGGAGGGAAAGGAAGACCAAAGATACATATTGCCTCTTTGCTGTGTTATTGTAATCACTACTCAGAACTGGGAGGTACTTTAAAATATACAGACCATGTTTAGGTTTTGTATTTTTTAAGAAAATTCAGATATGTTAAAATCTGAAGAATTAGTGAAATCTAGGCTTCAATTTCGGAGAAGGCAATGGCACCCCACTCCATTACTCTTGCCTGGGAAATCCCATGGACGGAGGAGCCTGGTAGGCTACAGTCCATAGGGGCGCTAAGAGTCAGACACGACTGACGTGACTTAGCAGCAGCAGCAGCAGCAGCAGCAGCAGCAAGCTTCAATTTGCCATATTGAAAAGTTTTCTAATTGTCTACACCAGGGATTGCCACAAGTTTTCTGCCTCTGGAGAGGCAGATACATATTTTAGGCCTTGAGACCCATAAGATTTCTGTCATAACCATTCTGCTCTGTAAGTAGAAGCAGTCAAAGACAATAGATAAAAGAATGGATGTAGTGGCATTCCAGCAAAACTTTATTTACAGAAACAGTTGATGGTCTAGCCCTCTTGGCCATAGTTTTCCAACCACTGATTGACAAAGTGCTTTTTTTATTCTATTTATAACATGAAAAGATAAGTGTTTATGTGTGTGTGTGAGAGAGAGAGAGAGAGAGAAACCCCATGTTATTCAAAGAAAAGATATACCGTCATAGTGAAAAGAAAAAAACACGCAATGTAAAAAAAAGTGTATGTTACTCAAAACCGTACCACCTTGAGAAAATCACTGCTAACATTTTGCCAAACATCACAGATTTACTCATACAGACATTTGTGCTGGTGTATATATGCTTTTTTATACATGAGTGGGAAATTCTATGCATGGTCTTCTATAACTTGCTTTCTATGCTCCAAAATAAATTTGGGGCATCTTTCCATGTGAATATATTTAGATCTATCTCTTTTCACAGAATGCTTTAGATGGAGGTATCATATCTCCTCTAGTGGACATTTGGGTTGCTTACCTTGATAACCTCTATATCTCTGCTTCCTAGCTGACTAGTGGTTGAATCCTTCCAATGATGGGAAATTTTGCTAATTCTTGAGCCCACGTACTTGACCTCTATAAAATAGTGTCTGGGACTTCCGTTCTCCAGAGCTAGAGAGCCTAGCTCTGTAATAAGTCAGAAAGCTCATTTTGAGTTAGTAATCAACTAACTTGAAGTGTCTGCCTGCAATGCGGGAGACCTGGATTCGATCCCTGGGTCGGGAAAATCCCCTGGAGAAGGAAATGGCAACCCACTCCAGTATTCTTGCCTGGAGAATCCCATGGACAGAGGAGCCTGGTGGGCCACAGTCCACCGGGTCGCAAAGAGTCGGACACGATTGAGCGACTTCACTTTCACTTTCACTTGAGTTAATAACTCAGTTTTGGGCCACTCCCACCCACGCCTCTGGAGGCTTCCATCTATTTGAGTATGGCACAGCATTGAATTGACTACCGATCTATAGTTATAGTTTATGTCATAGCTCCTGCCTGTGCCCATACATGTTTCAACAGGTTACTTGGGGATTTCCAAGATTGTGGGTGCTTCTTCCTGATCTAACTTCTACATGAGAAGATGGCAGCCTCTGACTGAGCAGAAAAACCAGTTTGTGAAACACTAACCCAGGTAAGCTATTCAAAAGGAGGCAGTGCTCCATAACTTTTAGGGCAGGTTCAGACAAAGACTGTGGCCATGTGCATTAAGATAAATAAAATCCTTAGGAAGCAACTCTGATATCCCAGATAAATTGTTCTGAAATCTGTGAAGATCCAATCACAGACCGACTGATCTGCCTCATTCTTTCATCTCTCTTCCCCCATCTTCTGACTGAGCCTGTGGTTAAAGTATTGTCGTTGAATACTGAGTGGAAGTTTACATCACAAATTGCAATTAAGTTAAAAAATCAGCTGTCCTGAGTTATAAAACTATTTGTCTTGCATGCTTCATGAAGGATAATACAGCAGAGAAAATCATCTTTTAAAACTTTTTTTTTTTAATTTCAAAGAACTGGAATCTCAGAGACCATTGTAAATCTCTTTTTAAAGACAAGCAACAACTCCATAAGGTGATGTGCTTGCCCCAAATTCACAGACTGTTAGTGGCAAAGCCAGGACTTAATCTCAAGGGCCTCGTTTCATTATGCGTAAGATTTTACTTCACTACACTGCCACTCTTTCATAGGCAACTGACTGATTGATTTGTCTCAAGTGCTATTGGAAGGTAGAAAATAGTTGGACCAGAAAATAGAAAGGGAAAGAAAAAAGAGTTTTAAAATGTCTGGAGAAAGGAAAAATGGGAAATTAAATAGGTTCCTAGTATAAAGCAAATAAGAAGGCAAAATGCAACCAAGCATTGCTTGAGTGCTCCAAGGAAGACCAAGGGGTCAGGCATTCCTGGGCTGGGCTGAGTATGCCAGTTATGATTGAGTATAACCTCAAGTGCGATCTTAGAGATATCCCACCTGTCCTGTATGCTGTGCAACTTCTCCTAGACCCTCTGTTCAGGGCACACCTGTTCCTGAGTTGTTGGTAATGTTGGTTTCTGACCAGTCACAGCTGTATCCATCAGTGAGCATTGCCCTCAGGGAACTGCTTTGCCCAATGCTACACCTCTTCCCAGGAATGCAGGATATGGAGATATAAAGGTCTAATACCTTGTACTCGATTTGGTCCATTTCTGAAGAGCCACCCACCTCCTATTGCCTTTGGACTACAGGTCTAGCTATAACCATGTTGAGAGTCAGCATCTTCCACTCCCCTATCCTGCCAGCCTCACTTCCTTACAGGTATATCTTTTTAGCCACTCATCAATAAGCCTTTTTCATGCAAGGTATGTTTCCAGGTAACTCAGTCTAAGATACTGCTCAATTTCACACTTTGTGTGTATCACTCAGTGTCAGAATTAAGAAGAAAATACACATCTCTTGCCACATCACTTGTTAACCTAAACCATTCTCATCTGCTATACCATTTCCTGTGGTTAAAGCTCTTTACATACAACTTGGCATGACCAAGACCATCTCCTACAAGATGGTCTCGCAAGCTATGAGATGCTGACCGCCAGTGTATTAGACAAGATGATTCAGATAGTCCTTGAATGTGCTGGCTTTTACTGTAATAGTTGTTATCTTAGCTTAAGATTCCCCAGAAACAGACCCTGAGAACTCATGTCAAAATTACTTATTAGTGTTCAGGCCAGCGTCGCTGTCATGCAACCTGTAAAGTGGCACACCAGTGCAGTCACATGGGGCCCTGTACTTGGTTTGATAGTCTCTTGCCACCTTCAGATTCTTAATAATTCATGAACATTTAAAAATCTTTTGCCAGGCCCTGCAAATTATGTAATTTGTCCTGATTAGAATATGTTCCTAGGAGGGAGTGAGAAGCAGGTCCCAAAAGGGTAAGAAGGACAAGGAAGAATGTGGCATCAGTCTCATAGAAGTGGGGAGAGAATTTGGCTGAGTCTTGTAGGGAGCCCGGTAGACCCTGGAGATCTACCCTGAAGTTATCCCAATTGAGGGCAAAGGAACTGGAGTATTTATACAGCCATAGTCTTAGTCACTGTTTAAAGGCTGAGGCAGGGGTAGGGGAACATTAATTCCCAGGTACTTTCAGCTGTTCTGTGAGCTGTAAATCTTGCAGCTGAGTATGGTGTTTTGACAATGAGATGCAGGTGCCAGGCATGGGTGATGGGAATGAACCCACACCTGGAGCCAGCGTGCACGAAACTGGACAAGGATCAGAGGGGATATGGTGGGGCATTGACAGCAACTGCTGGAGTTAAGCATATACCTTGTGATCCAAAGTGAGAGACTGATGCTAGTTTACCAAAGTCATGATTTCACTTGTAAAATTACTAACCACAAGCATCATATATGGAAGAAATCACAAAAGTAAGTCAATCAAAAATATAAATTTAAGAAATCATACAGGAGGTACAGCAATATGTAGATGAAATGTGAATGACTGAAGTTTAGACACAGCAGAGCAAAAAGAACACTGGCTAAAGGGTCGTAGGTAAAAGCATGAAGTCTGGAGCCAGACTCTTCGAGTGGAATTCTGATCTTGCCACTTTGGGATCACATTGCTTCACCTCCCTGAGCCTACCTGCTAGGGTGGTTAGAAGGATTAATAGAGTTAATATATGTAAAGCACTTAAAGCAACATCTGCTGTGAAAACGTTAGCTCTTATTATTCTTGCCTTGCTCCTGCCTAGATCAGTGCCTCTCAAACTATCTGTGGGATTTTATTTTCAATCTGTTGTGGCCGATGCTTTTATTCAACATGATAAATACAAAATGGATAATGAGAAAAAGAAAAGAGACATACAGAATATAAGGCCATATTTTTAGTTTTTAAGTTCAACAGGCAGGAAAATTACTCAAATCGCTATATAAGTTTTTATATGTTCACCTTCAGTTTCTATGCTTATCCCATCACAGATGGGTAATAGTTCCCAGACGGTCACTGTTCTATGGACCACACTTTGAATAACACTAAATTAAAAAAGCTTCAATAATTCAAAAGCTTCTTGGCACCTCAGTTTCCAGATGAGATTACATACACGAAAGCATTGACTAAACTCTAAAGTGCTCCAGAAATGGAAATTATTGGTAGGGCTTTAGGAGTTGATTCTGTAGTCTGTGGCCAGAAGATACAGTGTATGATGGTCTTAGTCCCAGTTGGCATTAGGCTGTTCTGTTCAGCATATATCCTTGGAACTGTCAGTATCTGTGAATCAGTCAAACAATTCCTACCACTGTACAAAGCAAGGAATACTGAGCTCCCCTGGCAGGCTGTGGCTTGCATCCCAACAACCACCGCCATCCACAGGTTGCAAGAACCACAGTCTGGGGACAAGGCATCCAACCACTGACTTCCTATACCCATAGCCCCCTTTCTGCAGCCCGGTGGAAGATTTCACCAAGAATGGTACTTGAGTAGGGGTCAGGAGGGAAAAATGAAAGGCAGTGTCCTTCCTCCTGGACTTGGCTCCTTACTTCCCTAGGCCTTATTCCTCTCCAGCGGGTGAAGCTCAACACACAGGCGTCTTTCAGCAATGATTTAAGACTCCACTTCAAGTATGGACTCGACCCACACTGTTTCTAAATGTCCTCCTTTGGCCTCCTCTCCTCCTTTTTCTACACCCTGTCAAACAAGAAAGCTGATTCCTAGCAGCGTGCAAGAAGTCTGCTGGAAGGTAAGATTTCTGCACATCCATCTTTTTCACTCTTTTTTTTCACTCTTTCTGGACTTTTTGAGGGTGAGTCCCACGTCTGAATCATCTTCATCTCTCTCCAGTCACTTTTGTCTCTCTCCAATCACCTTTGTCCAATCACCAATGTGTCGCTGGGCACATACAGGTGCTCAGTGAACGTTCCTTGAATGGCTGTGTATAGGAATAGCCTGAAGTTCATGGAAATAGAAGTGGCTTTTCAAACTACCTCACCCTGAGTCCCTCCAGAAAAGACTTACCAAATCTAATTAATTCAATTAATAAGCAGAATTCTGCCAGGTACGAGGCATTCGGAAATACAAATCTCATGGTGAGAGATGGAGGGGAAGCTCATGATGGGTGGATGTACTTCAGATTCAACAACCCGCAGTTATAGCTCCATTTTCTGGGAAGCAAAACCACTCGGTGGCCCCAGGGCCCTTTAAATTTTACCGTGACTGTTTTCTTAAGAAATTCCTGGAGTAGAGCCTAAATTTTATGTAGGGGGTTGGCATATTCGTGGCCTAAGGGACGGTTGGCAGAAGGGGTGCCTAGAGTTCGCAAGGGAAGGAAACTGCTGAGGAGTCAGAGCAGCCCTGTGGAGGGTCGCTAAGTGGGGGACCCGAGAGTCCTTGAACTTCCAAAGCTTCGGGGAATTCGAGGAAGGGACCCTGAGGGGTGGCCAAGGCTGCCAGATGTCTGCTGGGTTTCAATGCTGCCGACTTTTCTCCTCTGTCGGCCCAAGCTCGACCCGGGTTCAGCAGCCAGACCAGGGAACAGCCAGGGCATCTGGGCAGGAGGGAGGCGGGCCGGCCGGGAGGAAGGAGTCCTGGGCCGCCGCCGCCGCCCCGCCCGTCGGGCTGTCCGCCCCGCCTACCCCGAGCGAGGCGGAGCCGGCCCCCGCCCGGAGGAGCAGCAGAAGGAGGAGAGGTCGGAGTCGTCTCCAGGAGCCCTTAGAGACAGAGTCCCCGGCAGCGGCGGTGGCGGCAGGGGCAGCGCACCGGCAGGCGAGTGAGCACCGAGCGGCGGGCGCAGGTGGCAAGTCCGGTCCCCGAGGGGACAGGGGCGCAGCGCTGGGCGTCGGCCGACCAGTTCGGGAGCCGCCTCCCAGTTCCTGGTGCTGGGAAGCGAGATGGAGGGAGGGAATGGAGAAAGGAAGGAAGGAGGGAAGAGTGTCCCGGAGGGCGGGGACTGGTCGGGGCACTGGGCGCCGGAGACCGCGATGGGGGTGGAGGGCAAGGGACGCCGAGACCAGGAGACGGACGGCGCGCTCGCCCTCGACGGGCGGCGGCCAGATGGCCCGGGAAGCCGGGGGTCCTGCGGGGCTAGGTCTGGGGACGCGGTCCCTGGGACGAGGGCTGAAGCAGGAGGAGAGGTCTCCCCTCAAGCTGGCTCCGCGGCCGGCCCGCAGCCGTGCGCCCCGCGCCAGGTTGGGGCTGGAAGGCTCTGGGGTTCCCCGCTGGCTCCAGCTGCGGTGGTGCCAGGTTTGGGAAGAGGGCAGGCAGCTGGGGGAGACCGGGGCGCCACGCCCCTCTTTCCTACTTTCTTCCGCTCTTTCTGGGGACTAGGCGGCGAGTGCACAGTCCTGGAACCCGCTAGGCGCTGGGGGTCTGGCGGGGAAATAGCGGGTCACCGAGAGGACTCCGATCACACATCCCGCGAAGGACCCCCCGAGCAGTGAGTGGCCAGGAGACTGTATTTGCAGGTGGTATGAGGAAGTCAAGACTCGGACGTGAGTCTTGAGTGATTTTTCTTTTTAAAGTATTGCCCCCGACACTTACTGCGTAGATCAGAGTGACTCCCCACCCCCCTTTTTAATTTTAACTAGGGCATATCAATTAAAGCTAATTTTAAAACGCTGCGGCTGAAGTCGCCCCACACTCGCTCGTCCCTCGCCTTCTGTTTGTGTCTTGTAAACTTAAACCATTCATAACTTTCGTGATTCTCGTTAAATCCCCGCCGTGGAGTGAAACTTTGGACAACTAGAAATCCGAGTGAAGGAACTGCCGAGGCCTGTCATCTTGTGGTCACCCCCTGTCCGGACGAGGTTGTATACAAACAAGCGCACAGTGAAGGAAATGGCCAAAAACCGGCGAGAAGGGAGGTCCCCTGCGCCCACGTGTCAGGGCACGTTTAATGGCTGCTCCGAGTGGAAACAAACCGGAATGTATTAGACCTTGTGGAGTCGGGCAAACTTCACATGATCAGTTTCCTTCCCATCAGTTGTTTCCTGTCCCCCCCGGCGGCCCCCCTCCCCCCTGGTCTTTGCGGACTCTGTTTATATTTCCTGGGGCTGCTGTAGCTTCGTCTGAGTAGGTTGTCTATAAGGAATCTTTTGGACGTTGTCAGAGACGGGAACTGTGTACGTGTGTTCTCTGCTTTAAAAGCGGAGTTTGGCTTTGTTTCTAAAGTGCTCGTCACCACACTGCACCATTGCTGGTGCGTCTTAGCCCTGCGTGTAAATTATCGCAGGATGGCGGCCCTCACCTAGGAGAACCAGGAAGGCAGGCAGCGCTAGAATGACGGGGTTGAGTTTAACTGTTGGCAAAACAGCCACATTCAAGTAAGGAACTGTTTTGATTCTTAAAAAAAAAAAAAACCAAAGTGTATGTGTCAGCAAGCCCTTTTTTCAATAAACAAACTTATGATTCACACATACATAATTTTTTAAAGTAATCAAACGTTTTACAGAGACTTCAGTGATAAGAGGACTTTGGGATCGACTGTTCAGTTTCTTTGCCTTCTCTAACAGTTAATTAGCACCATAAAACCCTGGTTTAAATCCAAAAAATGCCAAACAGTCTAAGGACTGCTCCTTTAGGCCTTATGAGAAAAAAAAATGCAGTCATGTTTTTACTGTTTTTAACCCAGGTAATTCAGGAAGATGATGAATCCAGACAGAATTTAGATATGTCTAGAAATACAATAAGATGTTGGTCTGTGTTTCACAAGAAACCAAAAAGATTAATACTATAAAAATTTTCAGTGTAGCAGGCTCCAGTCTCATTTGAAAGCTTAGCTCTCTAACAGTGAGCTTTGCAGCGTTGGGCTACGTTGTCACTTGTTGAAGGACATGGGTGATTTGTCCAGTTGTGACAGCAGAAAGCTGCATAGTCAAAGCACTTGAAGAAATGGCTAGCAAATATCAGATTAATTTTGTTTTTTTATGTTAAAAACCTCTCACGGGAAAAAAAATCAGATTTGGAATTATGTCATTTAATTTGTTGGATTCGTGTTGGGTGTTTTTTTAAGTTTATATGTCAGCTTAAGCTTAATTTAGGGAGGCAAGTAGTGGAAGTCAAATTTTTCTGGAGTCTGATTTGGCAGAGAAGCAGCTTAACAGTGGTTTTAGGTATGGTTTCAGTGCTGGACAGATGTGGATGGGCGTATCAGTTACTTAACCATTTTCAGTCTGATTTGTAAAATGAGAATGAGTGTGGTCTCAGTCTCGAGGGTTTTTATGAAAGTATGTGAAACAGTCTTTGGAGAACACTGCACCTAATACATAGATAATAGTCAAGATTATTAGATATTTTATCAACTGACTCTAGCAGCCAGTCATCAGATAAAGTGAAAGATGGCAGTTTGAACCTTCTGGAAACACAGAGACATCAAGAAGGCATCTGAATTTATAGGTAGATATCAATAGATAGATAGAGCTTCTGGAAATACTAGAGCAATTAAATTCCAAAGAAATTACCTGGTTTTATAGATATCTATCTAGCCAACTATCTGTCTAAATATCTGAAATATTTGTATACATGAGTGTGTCATATATTTTCAACAGCAGTATGAATAATTACAATTACTAGAGTTAATAGTTTTAATGTGCTTTTAGTGTGAAGTTATAGTCGTATAATATTTTTAGAGCCAGGCAATCAGAAACATTCCATTAATAATATTTTAAATTTAAAGAGAACTTTATATTTAAAAAGCTATGCTTATTATCCCTGGATAGGCTATAAACAGAAATGTGTATCTTTTGCCTAGTATAATTCTTCATTAAAGTATGAAAAAATGTGACCTAGGGTATCTAGTTATTTTTTATGTAGTGATGTCCACTTATAACAGATAAGCCATAAGAAGTGTTTAGGAATAATTAGCAGCACTATTTAACAGTAAAAGAGAAACCTTTTTGGAAATTTATAGATTTATCTTCTTAAGAGATGTTTGAAATTTGGGTTTGCATGCAGACCCAGTTCATAAATGTTTTATAAAAGCATTGTGACTGATGGTAAATTTTTGTGAGACTGGGTGTCCAGTTAATTCAGGGAATCCACTCGTCACATCATTGACTCATTTGCAGAATTTTAGAAAAATGTTTCCATCTTTAAAACAAACCCTTTTAACAAGAAAATCGGTTGTTTTCTTAACGCACATCAGGTGCTTAGAATTGGGCTGATTGGAATTGCAGCTTGTGCCACAGATGACTTTTCATTTACTAATTGTTCCATAGGGACTCAGAGATCATGCTTATAATATTTTTAAATAACTATAAGGGGTACAGCATTATGATGAATCATTTCTTGCCTATGACATTATACTGTGAAGCAGCGGAGGACTTGATTGAATAAATTATTGATTCCTTTCACTCTTAGAACATTATGGCACAGCGATGGATTCCAGGCTCATGCTTCTAGGCGTGCAACATGTGGGCAAGTTCCTTAATACCTCTGTGCTTCAATGAGATGTTGGGAGGGATAAATGAGTTTATCTCACTAAAGCACAGTGCCTGACATAGTCTATGCTCAATAAATATTAGCATTAAATTATTGCTTACTAAGATTTTCTACATGTTATGAGCATGCATTGTTTTTGTAACAGGAAAACAACCATATGAAATTTTAATGTTTCCCCTGAATCTAAAAAGGCTCAGTAATTGATAAAGTCCTATCAAGCAGTGTTCAAGAAGTAAGAGAATACTATCAGGCAATTGTCGTTGTGTCTTTTAAACATGAAATGGATTGCAGTGTTGATTTGCTTAACAAATTAATTCTTTTGGATCGCAATCCCATTTTCCTTTCTTATTAGATACTTGAAAAAAAATCCATGATCCATAAAGTCCACCTTGCTTGCTGCTGCTGCTAAGTCGCTTCAGTCATGTCTGATTCTGTGCGACCCCATAGACGGCAGCCCACTAGGCTCCTCTGTCCCTGGGATTCTCTGGGCAAGAACACTGGAGTGGGTTGCCATTTACCTTAGGATAAGTTAATAGCAGAAGGGCAGTGTGCCCAGTTATAGTGCATTACTACAATTCCAACTGATTTTTTAAAAGTTTAACTATGCATAGAAAACAAAAGAACAGACAAATGGATGGTGAAATTGGGGTGCTTCTCCCCATATTTTCTCCAGTGAGCATGTATTTAGTTCAGTTCAGTAGCTCAGTCGTATTTGACTCTTTGCAACCCCATGAATCGCGGCACGCCAGGCCTCCCTGTCCATCACCAACTCCCGGAGTTTACTCAAACTCATGTCCATCGAGTCGGTGATGCCATCCAGCCATCTCATCCTCTGTCGTCCCCTTCTCCTCCTGCCCCAAATAAATAATAGTCTATTTGTGTAACAGTAAAACCTGGTTAGCTGTAAATAGCAGGATTTTGGTTTTGTTTAGGGGAAAAAACAGCTTGCATAAGCAATTGAAGATTCTGGACTTACATGTGAGAATTATTTAGCAGTAAGAGAGACCCTTTTAGAAGTCTGTAGTAGGTTTATCTTCTTAAAAGATGTTTGAACTTCAGGTTTGCGTGCAGACTCAGTGAACAGCCAACCCTGACTTTATGGAAACTGTCACTTCCCAGATCTGTTACCTCCTAGCCCTGACTGGAGGAGTTGTGGGCATATGGCACCTGCCACATGTCAGAGGCCTCCAAGATGGTCACAAGGAAGACATATTGCACTTAGTTTAATGGGAAAGGTCAATAGGTAAAAAAAATATTTAGCACAATCGTGCGACTCCTTTGACGGAGCTGTTCTACATCCTAAGCCCAAGTCTAATTCCTTTATGTTTATGTTCTTGCGTAGTCCTCACAGCAGCACAGGTGAGGAAGCTGAGGCTCCCCAAGTGGCAAGATGAGACTGGGACCTGGGGTTGTTCTGATTGCACATCCCATCCGCTAAGCATTCTGCAGCCACTTCAGTGAAGGTGCATCCTGCTAAAAGTGGGGTGGGGGAAAGGGGGCTTTATGGAAGAAGTATTGTTTATAAGCTATAAATCAAGAGAAACAGGAGGAGAGGGCTCCTGTTAGAGGGGAGATGACCCGCGTATTACCAGCACCTTGCCAATAGGCTCACTGCCTCTGCAGCCATAGAAGTTGAAGCTTCCACAATTGTCAGAGATGCAGCAGACGTGAAGGGATCTGTATAGTTGTCCTTTCCCATCCCTGGACTCCCAGAGAGGACCTAGAGAGCAAGTGGGGGCACTGGCCATAAGTCCTACTCTAGAACAAGCTCACACTAGGTAGTCCAGTCTCCCCACTTCTCTCTAGAGAATATAGGAAAGAGCAGTGAGCCAGGTGGCTGGGACACAGGGCAGAGGGTGGAGGTGATTTGATCGAAGGTTGCTTCTAGATGGATTATTCCATTTAATCCCAAGTCTCTTGAAAATCATTTCTGGTGTCACTTACATGTCTGGTTTATTGTGTCGGGCTTTACTGGGTGTCATAAAACTGCTTAGCTGGGACTGTCTGGTTGCCATCCTCTGACAAGGAGGGTTTTTGTCTTCTTTTAATGGGTCTGCATTTCAGAGGATTACTGTATAATAAAAACCAGGGTGTTGTAGACTGTTAAGACTCTTCATATTTTCAACTCTGCTGGAGAATTAGTAGCTCAAAGAAGAATTCCTTTTAGGTCTGCTTTAGTGAATCAGTTGCTAAGTATCTCTTGTCATTTTTCATGTGCATTTATTGTATGCAGGTGACTTTGGGGCCAGCAGGTCTTATATTCCCTTTGCTTTCTTACAGAATAGGCTACCATTCCCTTTGCAGTCAGTGTCATGTAACTGACATAGCATCCCCTTGGTTGATGGAGGAGAGGAGCGTAAGCTCTGATTTAACTGGGGTTGGTGTCATCACAAGTGCTCCCTGGAGAGGGCTCTGAGTCAGTGATCGTTGCCGCACTCACATACCGTGTACAGAGAATTGCCTTCATTCCCAACGGCTGTGTGCAAACCCACATGAGCCCATGGGGGTGGAATCTTAACTTTACCCACGTAGAATAAGCAGGCTCTCGTTTAGCTGCAGATGCTACCATCTTTCCTTGTGGCTCAGCGGTCAAGACTGCCTGCAATGCAGGAGATACAGGTTCAATCCATGGGTTGGGAAGATCCCATGGAGGAGGAAATTGCTACCTACTCCAGTATTCTCACCTGGAGAATCCCATGGAAAAAAGAGCCTGGCGAGCTACAGTCTATAGTGTCTCAAAGAGTCAGATGCGACTGAATGAGCACACACCAGCCGAAAAGGCTCTGAACACTGGACATTAACCCTTTAGCCCCCTCCCTGGAGCCCTTTGACTTAAGGTCCCAAGCTTTCAGTGACTGCAAATTTTGTCTGCTTTTCCAGGAGATGTTACTGCAGTTTAGCTTTCAACATGAACAAAAGAAATTTAAGGATGGAAAGAGGGATCAAAATCCAAAAACTTCTTGGACCTTATTGAGACATCGTGAGAATTTTATTGATATAAAACCATCGTGCCAGGTTTATTCAACCAGAACCTCAGACAAATTGGTAAAGTGTTGAGAGCCACAGACTTGGTGCCTGTCCTGTACCTAAACCACCCAGACTTTTGCACTATTAGACCGTTGGCTGTACATTAGACCGTGAGGCTTCTTATGGGTATGTAATGTCACAGTCAGCTGCTCAGATGAGTTGTCAGGGGAAGGTTGAATGTCTCACCAAGGAGGAAGAGTTGAATTGTGACTCCTTGACAGGGTGGCTTTGAACAATAGATTGTTCACTGCACAGGAATAGCTGGTCAAGGAGGTAAAGTTGGGGCTCAAATCTACTCCAAAAGCCATGTGTCCTGGGCTGGAATTGCCTCTGCCAGGAGGAGGGGATGCTTCTTTATGACTCCGTTGAGCCTGCAAGACTGGGTCCACTTGGAGGGCTGGCTTTTTCCTAATTCACACAAAGACACAATATGATGAGCAGCAGGCTCCTTCAGCCACAGTAACCCTCTAAATACCATGAGCAGGCAGAAGTCTGGCACATAGTAGGTACTTATTAAATGCCACTGGAATGAATGAATAAAACCACATTCTCTGCACACAATGAACTAGATGAGTGAATGTTCTTTTTAATCAAAGGTAAAATTGATGCTATCTACTGGGAATTGCACATTCAGTGGTGCATGTTCCCTCTGACAGGCTGCTTCTTCAGTTCATCATTTCCTAAGGGGCAGGTAAAACCCAGCACTTGAGACCAACACTTGAAACAACACTGACATTGTTGACTGTGAGTTGAACAACAACAAACAGGCTTGCTCAGCATTGCCCAATACCGGCAGTGGTGTCCCCTGAGAATAGACAGAGGATCTGTGGTATTATTGACCAGCCATGGGCCCTCCTCTTGGGGACAGGATGCAAAGGACAGTGACTGCAGGAGTCTTGGGAATTTACCTCTGAGCGGCTGCTGCTTAGGTAGAAAGACTTTTCTAGTTTCGAGTGAGAAGTGGGGAGGTTTGTTGCTAAAGCCACCAGTAACTGAGAAAAGGGGTTTGTCTGTGTCCCTCACAGTGCCAGCTGGTGCTGCATGCATGCTCTCTCTTTTAAGTTGACCCTTGAGAAGCAGACTGTCAGAGTTACGTTCCTCTTGGCTCCTCTCCTGAGAGGTAATCTGCACAGCAGGTAGGGTCAGCCACGTGTAGTGGGTCAGACTGCTAAGGCAGTGGTTCGAAGGACGTTAGGACCTTGGCCTTCTGCTGTTTTTATGGAGTGGGCGCACCTTGTGAAAAATGCCCACAGGTGCAGAAACATGAATGCCTTTCACATTTCATCTGGTTAAATTCAGCTTTCTTCAGGCAAGCTCCGATTCTCAAAACAAGGAATCGCAGAAAGTAACAATTCCTAAGAAGGATTCCCCACAGAATCTGAGAGAGCAGACTTAACCTGTTGCATTTACAGTATGACTTGATTTTATAAAACTCCAGGAATCTCAACTTTTCAGGAATATCTCTCTGTTGAATTAGGCAGAAGATTCCGGCACATGTTTTGCCCTCTTTTTCAACATAAATATTTAACGAGCAGCATGCTTCAGCCATTACTGTCCAAATCCAGAAAGCAAATAAGTGCGCCTGGCATGCTGCCTGGGAGGGAATCCTCGCATTTCTGCCTTTACCTCTCTTTCGCCTCCAGGTCTCTGACTTCCTCCTGCTGTCATAAATGTCATGGGGCTCAGGGACGGTCGCACCCCACAGTGACATCACACAGGGCAGAGACCAAGCTCTCCCTGCACACCTCCTGAACCCTGGACTCAGATTCCTCTGATTTACTAATGCCGATGTGAGAATTCACCTGCCTCAACCCGCATTGCCGGGACCTCAGATAGCTCCTCAGCTTTGAGTCTTCCATGCTGGGCTTGTTCTAGTCTTCATGCTCCTGGGAAAAATGCCTTAGACAACTTCTCCATTTTTAAAATATTGGTCGTATATATACAGTGTGCACACATGTGTGCTCAGTTCTATCCGACTTTGCCATCCCATGGACTTGAGCAATGTTTTTATAGGGTACCCCCCAAAGCTCACAATCATGTAAAAAGGTAAACACTGAGAAATCTTGCTCTTAACCAGGCCTTTACCACATTCTCTACCAGTTGCAACTTGTAAAAATATAAGTAAATATATACACAAATATATATACACACACACGCACACACATATATATATCCTCATTTGCTCATATATATAAATGAGCATATATATCCTCATATATATATATATGTTTTTCCCTTTTTTCACGAAAGGTGGTATATTTATATATATTGTTCTGTGTCTTGCTTTTTAAAATTAGTCTGTCCTGGAGATCTCTGTCAGCACCATTGTTTTCCATTGTGAAGATGGACCACAGTTTATTCGACCCTACGACTAGACCTTTGAATTGTTCCCAGTCTGTCGCTAATACACACAGTGCTGCAGCAGATAAAGGTGTCATTTTGCCTTTGTGCAGGTGAACATAGAGGATTGATTCCTGGTAACAGGACTGCTGAATCACAGGGCCTATCATCCCCTCGGGAAAGCTTGCGTCATTTCTCCCTGTCCCGGCCACGTGTTAGACAGCCTGCTTCCCCACAGCCCCACCAGCACAGAGGGTGTCAGCTCTTTTTATCTTTGCTAGTCTTAGTAGTGAGAAATGATAATTAGGGTCAGTTACATTTTTCGAATTGTGTACGGGTGAGAGTATTGGAGTCATTGTACGCGTTCTCCCATGGGCAGCCCAGGCCTGCCAGTCCCCCTGTGGGCATATGTTGACCTTTCCTCCTGAAGCAAGCCTCTTGCGTACATCACTGTCAGAATCTCTTAAATACAGACTCAGGAATGTGATAGCTCTTTTGGGCCTAGGGGGAAAGTGGGCTGCCAAATTGTCAGTGCAAAATCGAGAGAAGTGGAAAGTAGGGTTTTATGCCAGTTGCTAATGTCTGATTTATAAATAGTTTTCAGCTAATGGTATTATTAAACTGGGACTTCTCCAAAACCATTATGAAGATGACCTTCTAGTCTAGAATTTCTCACTCTCAAACAAAAACAAGAGAGATTGAGAATATATAAATTTCAGTGGCATTTTCTGCAAAATCTTTGTGGAAATCTAGATTTTTTCCTTTCACATGCATCTCCTGAAAGCTTATACATGCCCCTTTTTTTGTGTACCTGCTGAATAGGCCTCCTGTTCACCCTTTGATTTCACCATCGGAGAGCTGTCTACTCTTATTTCCAGGGTGAAAGAGGCAAGTAGAAGCGCAAGGTAAGTAGACCAGACAGAGTTCAGGGTTCGATGGAGGGCATGAGGTTAGAGTTACACTGAATCATCTTTCTTTTCGAAATCTTCTTTCAGTTAGCTCTTGGGATGCTCTTTTAATATGAAATTAACTTTCATCTTTTTAAAATGAAATCCATCAAAAGAGAGAAAATCTTTGGTTGAGTGAAAAGATGACTGTGTGTGGTTTATTTATTTATTTTTATTTGCTTGTAGAAATTCATAGGAGGCAGTCTGGTGTAAAGCTAGCTTCCATCTCCATCAGCAAAAAGCAAAGCAAAACAGAACAAGAAAATCCCACCACAACAGTCTCTCCTGAGGATTCTCACGTTTAACAGAGGCCCATGAAAGTTCTAGAAAGGAGGGTCTGGTTTTCCAAGCCCAGCGCTCTCTTCTGAGCTCCTAAATGTGTGGACTGTTACCTTGTGAAGGTGGGTTTTCAGCACTCTGGATGCTTTGTTTTCCTTCTGGTGCTCCTGCCTTTGTAGTGTCGACCTCACTGCAGTGTCAGCTCTCGTAAGATAGGTGGCTGATCTAGCTGAGGATCTGGAAGAGTACCTGTCACCTCGGGATGCTCCACTAATGGATGAACGAATGCTGCTGAGGGTGGGTGCTTTCTGGACCCAGTTGGGTCTTTGTGGTCAGCCGTGGTAGGCATCCCATGTTGGATACAGTCTGGGATGGAGATCATGTTAGCCCTTCCTTGGCCTTTTGGCATGATGCTGCAGCCCTCGTGCACACTATGGCAGTGTGCATGATGGTTTATAGTTCAAGCCTTCAATCTGATTCACCTGGGCATGTCACCTGACCTCAAAGAGCCTGTTTTCCCATTTGCAAAACAAAGATAATGATACCATATTTCAACAAATGTAAGATGTCATCCATTATGCCATTGTACTATAGCTACACTATCAGCTATAACCCACATCAACCCTAAGAATGTATTTGTTTTCTCTGGCTGCCATTGCAGATGACCATAAATTTAGCCTCTTAAAGCAGCACGTATGTATTATCTCACAGTTTCAAAGTTATCATGGGTTTGGCTCATTATTGTGCTCTGGATTTTACAAGTCAGAAATCTTATAGGGAGGGTCTGAGAAGAATCCATTTGCAGAGTTGTTCAGGTTGGTAGAAGTCAGTTCCTTGCAGTTGTAGGACTGAGGTTCCTACCTCCTTGCTGGCTGTCAGAGGGAGAAGCCACCGTCAGCTCTTCGAGACTTCTCTTTGGTTCTTGCTTTGGACCCTATGTCTCAGAGGCAGCAATAGCACGATGAATCCTTCTCATGCCTGGAATCTCTCTAAGGTCTCCTCTGCTCTCTCTGCCTCCATCAGAAAAAGTTCTCTGCTTTTAGGGCTCATTTGATTCAGTTGGGCCCACCTGAACAATCGAGGCTCCTGTCCCTTAATTATATCTGCAAAGTTCTTTTTGCTGTGAGATATATTCATAGATTTCAGGGATTAGGGCAAAGACATCTCTGAGGGGCCATTCTGACTACCACAGTCACCCTAGTATCAGAGATATTAAACTGTGAACAGAATATGTTTCTTAGAATTGACTAAATACTGTCTTTGGCTTAAAAGAACTGCTGCTGCTAAGTTGCATCAGTCGTGTCTGACTCTGTGCGACCCCATAGGCGGCAGCCCAACAGGCTCCTCTGTCCCTGGGAGTCTCCAGGCAAGAATACTGGAGTGGGGTGCCATTGCCTTCTCCAGTGCATGAAAGTGAAAAGTGAAAGTGAAGTCGCTCAGTCCTGTCTGATGCTTAGCGACCCCATGGACTGCAGCCTACCAGGCTCCTCCATCCATGGGATTTTCCAGGCAAGAGTACTGGAGTGGGGTGCCATTGCCTTCTCCGTTAAAAGAGCTACTTAACGTATATAAAGCATTCACGGGAGGTCGATGGTAGGTGTCCAGGTATTAACTACTATTATTATTATTAATATTATTATAGTGCTCAAATAATGCCCATCATCTTTAATTTCAATTGAAGTTACTCTTAAGAGTTATATGCATTTGACCTTAATTGAGAGAGTGTAGGGTGCCAGCAGTTAATTCGATGTCAGTGATATGATAGTTACTCCTTGAGTGACTCCTGTGTGCTGACATATGCTGGGGCCTTTCACAGGCCTTGAATAGCCCTCTGAGGTAGGCAATACTGGCTCCGTTTATAGGTGGGGAAACGGGTTCAGGGGTTTGAATACCACGTTAGAGCTCAGCAGTAAGTGGCTTCTTACTTTGAATCCACGGCTGTCTGGCTTTGCAGTCTATGCTCTTCATGGCACCGTATTACCTGTTCTGATGCCCACCAGGTGTGAGCTGGAGGGGGTGGCCTCCTGGAAGGAGAAGGAACATGGGAGAAGAGGCATCGCCTTGTGACGTATCTGTCTTGCACTCAGATGTTTCTTTGCTGTTAACTGTCTTAATTCATCAAAGGTAAAGATCCTGTCTCTCTGTCCTTTTTTCAGTTTTCAGTAAACACAAAAATGATCTTTTTTCATTCACAAGGCATTTATACCTGCTCTATGAGGATACAGCTATGAACAATATTGTGATTTATAAGGAGAAATATATATACAATCTTTGTCTACTTCCTATCACAGAACTCCTAAAACCTTTGAAATTTCCTAAATGATGAGAGCAATAAAAGTGTCTTTTGCTCTGTTATTGAGGTGGCTTTGGGACCACACCTAAGGTTGGGGGCTGTTTGTCTAGAGAATAAACCATGTGATTAGAAGGGTAGAACTTTTGACCCCACCTCTCAGACCTCCAGAGAGGACAGAGGAACTGAAGGCTGAATCAGTCACCCAAGGCCAATGATTTAATCAATCATGCCTATGTAATGAGGCCTCCATAAAAACTCAAAAGGACAGGGTTAGGAAGGCGTCGGGTTGGTGAACACGTGGAGATGTGGGGTTAAGTGGTCCTTACTAAGGGGGTATGGAAGCTCCACACCCTTCCCCCACACTGTTCCCTCTGCATCTCTTCCATCTGGCTGTTCCTGAGTCATATCCTTTTATAATAAACTTTGTGATCTAGTAGGTAAAAAGTTCTGTGACTCCACTCTGAATTTGTGGAATCCGATGCTGTCTCCAGATAGTGTCAGAACTGAGTTGAACTGTAGGATACTCAGCTTGCGTCACCGATTCCTGGGCTATGTGGAAGCCTCTACCACAAATTGGAATTAGTGACCAGAACACTTTAGTATACTGTGTGTGACTTTCAAAGGGAGGAAAGTTAGCACTGGGGAATTTCTACTTTTTAAACTATTTTAAGTGTAACTGGGGCAAAGAGGAGGGGAGAAGAGAAAGAGACTAGTTTAGCAGAACTGGAGTAAAATGGTATTGCCCTGAATGGAATAACTACTCTTAAGATTTCAAAAGGCACCCTTGAAAACCAACCTTATCATCTTGCCTTTAAAGCCTGTTTTTCTTCCTGCCTTCTCTATCAGTGGACATCTCCATCCACCCAGGAAGCTCTGGCCCCTTGAGTCATCTGAAACCTTTCTTTCCTCTCCTCCTCCCTCCAGCTCAGACACCCCTGACCCCCACCAAAGCCTGCCACATTCACGTCCTAACTAGCCCACACATCTGGTCTGATCTCTACTATCCCCGCTGCCTCTCATCTGGATTGTCACCATGGCTTCCTAATTGACCTTTCTTCTCCACACTGCCATCAGGAGGGTTTTTCTAAAACATGGATTCAAATATGCCACTTCTTGTCTGGCAGCTCCCCAAAGGCATCACAGCCTAGAAGTTAAGAGTTCCAAGTTCAAGGCTGCCTGTGCTTCTCACAAGCTCTGGAATCTTGAAAGAGTTATTTAGTTGCCCCGTGCCTCAGTTTCCCCATCTCTAAAATGGGTGTAATAATAGTACCAACCTTAGAGATAGGCTGTAGAATTTAAACCAGTTAATATGTGTGGAGCAATTAGAACTGCCTGGCACACAGGAAGCCCTCTGCCCACAGTTCTTGATAGCACAACTGGAGCTCACCTTCCCTGCTGATCTGCACCTCATCCTCCCACCCTCTTAGTTTCACGCCAAGCTTGCTCTGCGATAGACTCTTGGCTAATGATCAGACACTAGGTGAGTACCCACACAGAGCGCATACATTTAGACCTTTTCATAGCAACTTGGCAGTCATCTTACATCTCTTAAATCTAATGAAAAATTGGACTTGCATTTTATATTTCATTTTTCTAGCAGTCCTTTTTATTGCATCTTACAAAAAATATTGGTCTATGACGAATTGGAAATAAAACCGAAAAGCTGATGTTTCACCAAGGATAGTTTGAGAAGTGCTTCTGTGTTCCCACACACCCTGTCTAGTTGGTTCATCCTGGCCAGGTTATCCATATTCACTGTGTAGCCTTAAATCTCTCTGGATTTCTTCACTTCCTCTGCCCAGAGTTTATTACACATTTACTCAGCACCTAAGTGCTAGGTTTGGGGATAGAAGAGTGAGTAAGATACTGCCTCTACTCTGAGGAAGTTCCCCTCCAACTTCCCAGTGAATTCTTGCCTGTGTTTTGAAACCTAGCATAATTTTGTTCTTTCTTTCACTCATTAAAAAAAATGTTTTAAATATCAACTGTTTATGAGGCTCTTGATAACATTCTGCTCCTGCCCTTAAGGACTATCAAGTGGTGGGGGAACGTGTGAACAGACACAAAAACAATGATAATAGGATGGGTGGTTGGGCTTCCCAGGTGGCTCAATGGTAAAGAATCCACCTACGAATACAGAAGATGCAGGAGACATGGGTTCGATCCCTGGATTGGGAAAATCCCCTGGAGAAGGAAATGGCAACCCACTCCAATATTCTTGCCTAGAAAATCCCATGGACAAAGGAGCCTGGTGGGCTACAGTCCGCCAGGGTTGCAAAGAGTCAGATGCGACTGAGCACATATACACACAGGGTGGATGGCTTAGCAAGAAATGTGAACTGTGGGCATGGCATATCCGACTTTACCTTGGCCAGACAAGGGGTTGGGAGCTCGGAAATGGTTTCACAGGTACAATGGAGGCAGTGTCATCAAAAACTGAAGATCCAAAACCAGGCTCACAGCCTAGCTCTGCCACTCACTAGTGATGTGACTTTGAGTGACTGACTCCGTCGTTTCAGGCTGCTCATACAAAATACCATAGGCTGTGTGGCTTATAAACGATGGAAATTTATGTCTCACAATTCTAGAGGCTGGAAGATCCAAGATAAATACACCTGCAGGTTCAGTGTCTGAGAACCCACTTCTGGGTTCATAGACAGCAGTCTTTTTAGTATGTGGGATCTATTTTATTTTATTTTTTATCAAAGTATAGTTGACTTACAATATCATGACTATTGGCTTAAGAAGATGTGGTATACACACACACACACACATATACACAAAGGGGAATATGAAAAAAGAATAAAATATCACCATTTGCAGCAACATGGGTGGAACTAGAGAATATTATATCACTTATGGGGTCTCTTATAAGGGCACCAACCCCATTTATGAAGGCTCCCTCATGACCTAATCACCTTTCAAGTTTCCACCCACCGTCACATTGGGTTTATGATTTTAACTTGAATTCTGAGGAGATACATTCAAGCCATAGCACTCTCTGAACTTCAGATTCCTCATCTGTAAAATGGGGATAGCAATACCAATCTACCCATGAGACCTGAAATTATTGTAAATGTAATACGCCTAGAACCAAGCCTGACATCTACAGCTCCATAAATGTTAGATGTTATCACTCTGGCTGTTAGTGTCTTTTTTTTTCCTCCCATTGAACACGTATTTAAATTTTCCCTTGTGTGGATTTCCAGTGGCGCTCTTCAACCAGCATACTGATGACGACAGTGAGTTGTGTAGTTTGACCTGCCGTTTGCCCGCCTCCTCTCCAGAATGTATTGTACCTCTAGTGACAGTTTTTCCTCTTTCTACTGCCGGTGACAGAGTGTTCAAGTCATAGAAGACTCAAAGCATACTTAGAGAATTTATATTGTATTAAAATTTAAATTTGAGCACTTCTTGTCAGAAAGCTTTGTGGAGTCTGGTTATTAAGGACTGAATGTTTATGTCCTCCCTAAACTCATAGGTTGATATCCTAACCGCCCCCCCACCCCGCCCACCCTATGATAATATTAGGAGGTGGGGGGCCTTTGAGTGGTGATTAGATCATGAGGGTGGAGCCCTGATGAAGATTTGTGCACTTATTATGAAAGAGGCCCTGGAGAGCTGCCCCATCCCTTCCACTCTGAGGGGCATTGTGAGCGGATGGCATTTGGGAACCTGGAAGCAAGCTCTTACCAGACACTGAATCTACTGGAACTTCGACCCTGGACTTCCAACCTCCAGAACTGTAAGGAGTAAATGTTTGTTGTTTAAGCCACCCAGCATATGGCATTTCTCTTATAGCAGCCTGAATGGACTGGTCAAACATTAGCTACTGCTTTTCAGATGGGAAACCTGAGACTCCTTCCAGAAAGTTTCTGTTACTTGTCCAAGGTCATGGAGCTCGAGAAGAGCAGAGGTGAGATTAGAACACCTCACATCTCTTGTTTCCCTGTTTTGTGCCACCTTGTCAAATCCACCCTGTGAGCCGGGGGTCTGGCAGGGTGCTGGCCAGTCTCAGAAGCTCTTGTCATCCAACTAGCCTGTATAAGAAGGACAGAGTTGGCAGGAACCAGGCCTGGAGAGACCTCTAGACATACCCTATCTCCCCACCTCTCTCCACCCATCTTGCTACAGCTGCCCCAGTAGTATTTATGGGTCACACCCTTGGCAGCGACCACATGGAAATCTGGGTTGGAGGTGGAGGACTGAGCAGACCTGTGGGAGGCAGGAGGACCTTTACTAAGAGTGAGTGATTTGTAGCAAGGCTACAGGGCTGAGTCAAGGAGGAGCCCAGTAAAGTCAGGAGGCAGGAGAGTTGGGAAAACTCTCATAAGGCTATCCAAAAGCAGTGAAGCTTTCTTAGACTTCTTTTCCCCTCCAGGAACATCCTGATGCATCTCCCTTCACCCCCTCTATGAAAGGGGCATCCTTGACCCTCTGCTGAAGAGTATATTCTGTGCTCTCATCACTTTGATTGGGTTGTAATCTTTATGATGAGGTCAGGGTAGAGTGGTGAATTCTGACCTCAGACTTCCTTGAGAAAAGTTTAAAATTTATGACTTCAGACTTTTTTTTTTTTTTAATCTTTCATTAGAAAAAAAAAGGAAAAGAATTCTCAAAGGGAGTAGGATCTGTGGCTCAGGTAGCCTGGAAAGCAGAAGAAATCAAGGGTGTGGTTTGCAAACTTGTCTGCATATTAGGATCAGCTGGGGAGTGATTTTTGACTATCAGGGAGCCCTGGCTGCTTACAGACCTGTTAAGTCAGCCCCTCAGGCATGGGGCTAAAGGGTGGCCATTCCTGTAAAGCCCCCGGGTGGCTTCAGGGCACAGTCAAGTGTAGAGGGCGGTACCGGAGGATGGCCGTCTTGCTGCCCATATTAGTGCCAGGTCTCTGCAGCGCAGGTTGACAGGAGCAGTCGTGACTTGGCCGCCAGTGACTCTTGCAGATCCTGGCTCATTTCCTTATCTAATTCTGGGGTTGGGAGCAGCCTTTGAGCACAAATCCTCTCTCTGAGTCAGCCACAGAGCCCCTTCTTCAAGACACGCTGAGCTGTACCATTGAGCTGTCTAATCCAGCTCTTTTCCGCTTCTGAACAAATTATTGGTGTATCCTATTAGGTAAAGACAAACAGTGTTCTAGAAGGAGAACATCACCATTCCCACTGTTCCACCCCCAGTGGAAGAGTATAGCATCTCTGGGTACAGGAGGGCTCTCAGTCAAGGGTTCTGTCTCTGGCAGATCACACCACCGTGGACAGTTTTCTCAAGAAAGCTAAATCCATTCCACTCTTGTATCTTCTGAGTCATGTTCAACATGTGTTCCTCATGGCCAGATTCGTCATGTGGAGCCTAGGAACAAATTAGTGTTTGGGAGGAACATATATAGGCTCTTGACTTTTGATTAGAAATGGATTTAATAATCAGTGTTCATTTTGTCTTATGTCCAGTAGCATCTTTTATTTTTGCCAGGGATTAGTAAAGGCAAAATTGTGAAATGTGAAGTTCACTTTCATGGAAATGATTTGTGGATTTGTTTTGCTGGATACAAGTACAATTTTATTTTTAGAGAGAAGTTGTTTTTGGATTGAAAGTCTATTCCACATAGATATCCTTCTTCCCCGTCGAGAGCTGGAAGTTTTCTGTATGGTGATGCCTTCCAGAAACATCTGAAAGTGGCAGGCCCTCATAACTCTTAGGGCCACACACCAAATTAAAATGGAACCTCTGGAGTGCCACTAGGGTTTGAAACTAACTTCGCTTTTCACAACTCGGATGATGACGAGAGGGAAGTAATGTTTTTGTGTGCCTGCTCTTAACCAAGTATTACAGCCTTATAAAGGAAGTATAATTTGTTCATTTTATGGAAGAGGAAACCGCAACTCAGAGAAGTTCAGTAACTTGTCCAACTGCACAGATCATGAGGAGCAGAGCCATAGTTCAAATCTGTGTGTCCATCAGACTCCACCATTCTGCTCTCTAGTACTAAAAACAAAAAAAATGCCCTTAACTCCGTAAGAGTTAATTTTCTAGTAGCTTTAAAAGACTTTTCTTTTATCGTCCACAGAAGGTTGTCTTGAGAAGCATATAAAACATAAAAACACATAAAGGCATTGTAAAACCTGAGGGTTTAATGGAGTCAGCATGGATGGGAGGACAGAAAGTCCAGAGAAGAGAAAGTGGAACTGCTTCCTGGCAGGTACCCGCTTTATAAAGAGCCTGGCAATCACTCATGTGCATTTGTTTTTAAACTGACTCATAACAGCTGCGAAGACTGGAATTATCAGTTCCCAGCTCAATTGTCTTTTTATTATTTGTGACTTGCTCTTGTTAAACACGACGTTGTAATAGATAGGAACAGGCTTGCTGATTATTAACATGCTTTTGGTTGATGGTAGCATTGAATGCACAAGTTTTGGTTGTTTCACCAGAAAACAATGCTGAGGAAGTTTAGAGTAAATGTTGGAAAAGTGACAGAATTACAGTGTTGGCATTCTCCAGAATTTTTAAACAGGAAAGGCTCAGAGCTGGCAGGCTGCAAGCGGTGCAAGGGGACAGATCTGCAAGTTGTGTATGCTAAGCAAGAACAGTTTTTTGGGGTTTTTTTGGCTTGGCTTGCATGCTTTTGTAATAGTTTCTAGAGATGTTTTAAAATTTATACTTGATGAATTGAGACAGGGTTTACTGTCCATATTGGAAAAGGGGCTTCAGCAATGGCAGAGAGGAGGAGCCTAACTAGCAGAGAGATTAATCCCAACTCTGCCACTTGCTACTTGGTGACCTTGAACAAGTTACCTCACCTTTCAGTGCCTCAGTTTCCTCTCCTGGAAGACAAAGATTATACTGTGTCTTCTTTCTAGAATTATTGTGAAGTATAAGTTAATACATATAACGTGCATAGAACTGTGCCTGACCCTGAATAATCTAGATGCCCAGTAAATGTTTGCCATTGTTCTTTTAATTAGTTGGGAGTTTATTAATCTAATTGGATGGGCTGATGGAGACAATTTGGGAGGGGGATGTTAAGGTGCTGTAGAGCCAGCCTTTTGCGAGTTCTGCCAGAAGAGGTAATTCTGTTCAGCTCGATAACTTGAAGTCCATGTGTTTTATTCTCACAGTACTCCAAATTTATACCACAATATAGTATAGTGGGAAAATCGTTAAGCTGTTTTTTAGGCATGTTATAATTCCAGCTATACTTTAAAAAAACGTTAGGTGTGGCCTCTGCTGAAACTGTATGATCATGGGGTAAAGCTATGGTCATGGGGAAGCCATCAAGAGCTCTGTGCATGAGATGTCGTTGATCCAGGTGCCGGACAGACAGGCCCTGGGCTTGGGCACTGACTGAGTGGAATCATCTGTTCCTCTGAGAAGCCAACACCTCCCCACTAGCTCCCCCCAAATCAGAGTGAACAGTGTGGTTTTCATTCTGGGGTGAAAGGAATTGTTTTCTGGAGAAATATGCTTTTTTGCTGACTCTCAGTTCAGTTCAGTTCAGTCGCTCAGTCATGTCTGACTCTTTGCGACCCCATGAATCGCAGCACGCCAGGCCTCCCCGTCCATCACCAACTCCCAGAGTTCACTCAAACTCACGTCCATCGAGTCAGTGATGCCATCCAGCCATCTCATCCTCTGTCATCCCCTTCTCCTCCTGCCCCCAATCCTTCCCAGCATCAGAGTCTTTCCCAATGAGTCAACTCTTCGCATGAGTTGGCCAGAGTACTGGAGTTTCAGCTTTAGCATCATTCCTTCCAAAGAAATCCCAGGGCTGATCTCCTTCAGAATGGACTGATTGGATCTCCTTGCAGTCCAGGGGACTCTTAGGAGTCTTCTCCAACACCACAGTTCAAAAGCATCAATTCTTCGGCGCTCAGCCTTCTTCACGGTCCAACTCTCACATCCATACACGACCACAGGAAAAACCATAGCCTTGACTAGACGGACCTTTGTTGGCCAAGTAATGTCTCTGCTTTTGAATATGCTGTCTAGGTTGGTCATAACTTTCCTTCCAAGGAGTAAGCGTCTTTTAATTTCATGGCTGCAGTCACCATCTGTAGTGATTTTGGAGCCCAGAAAAATAAAGTCTGACACTGTTTCCACTGTTTGCCCATCTATTTCCCATGAAGTGATGGGACCGGATGCCATGATCTTCGTTTTCTGAATGTTGAGCTTTAAGCCAACTTTTTCACTCTCTACTTGCACTTTCATCAAGAGGCTTTTTAGTTCCTCTTCACTTTCTGCCACAAGGGTGGTGTCATCTGCATATCTGAGGTTATTGATATTTCTCCTGGCAATCTTGATTCCAGCGTGTGCTTCTTCCAGTCCAGCATTTCTCATGATGTACTCTGCATATAAGTTAAATAAGCAGGGTGACAATATACAGCCTTGACGAACTCCTTTTCCTATTTGGAACCAGTCTGTTGTTCCATGTCTAAACACCAGTCAATTCATCATAGGTCCATGTGAGGTACCCTGGAGGTAGATTGCTGAGTATCTTCAGCAGTTACTCCTGGGGAATGTTTGAAGATACTTGCTCATGACCATTTCTTCTGTTAACCCTTGAAATAATTAGAAGGATGCTATTCTCATTCAATGACTGTGTTTCTACAGGAAATAATTAAGTCCAAGTGCATTGTTCTCTTGATCTAATTTGATAAAGGGCTAGGAGGTCCTAGGGAAGAAGACTGGACAGAGTCAGGAGCCCACCGTCGGGCATTTTTAGGTACAGAATTAAGGGAGATTACAGCGGAAATGGGCCATTGTGATCATGGAGCCCAACTTCTGCTTTTTACAGATGAGGAAACAGAGGCCCAGAGGTTGGCCTGAGTTCATAGAACTCATTGGTGGCTCCCCTGGGACTCCTGGTTCCAGATTCCAGATACCTGTTCCACCCAGCTACACACTTATCATTAGTGTACTTTCAAGCAGCTCTGTGCAGTAGGACTTCCTGCAGCATGGAACTGTTCAGTCTGTCTAAAATGGTAATCACCAGCCTCATGTGGCCCCTGAGCCCTTGAAATACAACTATTGAAACTAAGTGATTGGATTTTTTTTTCTTGCTTTATTTAATTTTTGTTGTTGTTGTTCAGTCGCTAAGTCATGTCAAGCTCTTTGCCACCCCACTGACTGCAGCGTAACAAGCTTCCCTGTCCTTCACAATCTCCTGGAGTTTGCTCAGACTCATGTCCATCGAGTTGGTGATGCCATCTAACCATCTCATCTTCTGCTTCTCCCCTTCTCCTTTTGCCCTCAATCTTTCCCAGCATCAGGATCTTCTCCAGTGAGTTAACTCTTCACATCAGGTAGCCAAAGTATTGGAGCTTCAGCTTCAGCATCAGTCCTTGCAATGAATATTCAGGATTGATTTCCTTTAGGATTGACTGGTTTGATATCCTTACTGTCCAAGGGACTCTCAAGAGTCTTCTCCAGCACCACAATTTGAAAGCATCACTTCTTCAGTGCTTAGCCTTCTTTATGGTCCAGCTATCACATCCATATATGACTATTGGAAAAACCATAGCTTTGACTATATAGACCTTTGTCAGCAACGTGATGTCTTTGCTTTTTAATAGTCTATCTAGGTTTGTCATAGTTTTCTTTCCAAGGAGCAAGTGTCTTGTAAAATTTCATGGCTGCAGTCACCATCTGCAGTGATTTTGGAGCTGAAGAAAAGAAAATCTGTCACTGCTTCCACTTTTTCTGCTTCTATTGGCTCTGAAGTGATGGGGCCGGATGCCATGATCTTAGTATTTTAGACTTTTTAGCCACGTGTGGCTGCTGATAACCTTTTTGGACAGCGCAGCTTTGCAGACATTGAGGAGGAGAAAAAGGTTGTCCTCACCTCCTGCCTTATTCTCACTAGGTGAGAGCCTCGCCTTTCCAGTGGCTCAGATACACCTGGTTTTATGACAACTCTGGAGAATCAGCCTGGGCCAGTCACCCCCTCTTTCTGATGAAAACTAACTCCTCTGTGAAATACGGGTTGGATTGTATCTCATTGTGTGTAGTTGTGGCTCTCCACTGAGAAGCGGTGTGACCTTCAGGAGGGCACTTTGCTTGCCTCTGCCTTGTTCTCATCTGTCACCTGAAGTTAATACCTGTGCTGCTCTCCATAATACTGGGAGAGGCTCAGAGTAGGAGATCAATGAGAAGGAAATCCCTTTGCAAGCATTTTTTAATGGTCTTTGGTGTCTGGAAATATTTTTGGTTTGGATAGAAGTCTTAGGTGGGTTTTCTTTTCTTTTGAGATGCCACAGTTGATGAATTTAGCATGTCAAAGTGATCCTCATCACCAGAGTAGTGACAAACACCACACAACCCCTATGAAATAGGAGCTGGGAGATACGGTCCTGATGACAGATGACTGATTTGAGCAGTGGGTGCTAGTTTTTCCTAATAATCTTGCTTAATGAAGCATTCCCTAATCTATCTCTGCGCAGTCAGCCTTTCATCTGAGAAACTCAGAGTGGCTGTCCTCCTGGTTTCTCTTTCTTTTGCTCTTTTTTCTCACAACAGCCTATGTTAAGCCCCCTGTGGAATACATGAGACCATGTCATCTTTAGTAAACAGATAAAACCCTCTCAGGGCTACTTGGGAATAGCCTCTCCTTCAGTGGTTCTCAAACCTTGACCCCAGACAATGATTTGCCCCTGGCAGGCACTGGTGGGCCTCAACTCTCTTCAGAAGTATGCCACCAAGTCTCAATCAAGGCATAGTGTACTTTCACTTCCACAGAAGAAGTGGGTCTTCTAGCCTGGCATGAGTGGAGTGAAACTTGTTCTGAGTAGCAGGCAGTATAATACCAACCTGGAGCCAAAGACAGATAGCTAAGTTGGCAGTTGTGGGAAGTTTGCCCCCAAGCGTATGAGAAGCCAAGTAGGGCCAGTAATGAGGTGTTGGCTGCTGACCCTGGGGTGGGGGTGACCCAGGGCGAAGTGGCTTAGCTGCAGATGCCATGGAAACCTGGGGAGCAATATTTTATCACAACTGGGTGTGCCTTGTAATTATGGTTAAACAATTTAGTGGTGTGTTGAGGCTTTAGTTTTTTCAGTTGTTCAGTCACTCAATCATGTCCAGCTCTTTGCAACCCTGTGGACTGTAGTATGCCAGGCTTCCCTATCCTTCACTATCTCCCAGAGTTTGCTCAAACTCATGTCTGTTGAGTCAGTGATGCCATCCAATCATCTCATCCTCTGTCAGCCTCTTCTCCTGCCCTCAATCTTGCCTAGCATCAGGGTATTTTTCTGAGTGGTGCCACACAAAATTGTAGCATCTGTAACTTAAGGCACAGACCCTATTTACTGCTCCTGAGGTCCATTGGGTTGGCTGGGTGGAATGAAGGTACTTGTCCGAGTTCTCCCTACCCAGGATCTTCAGAGCTGTTTCAAACATTCATATTTCACAAATCAACCTTTTGAAGAACTTTTTGTATAAAGGATTCCTCTGTTTACTTTTTAAAAAGCTGAAAACCATAGCCATAGAGCTGTGGTTCTCAGATTTTAGCACCAGAGTCACCGGGAAGGCTTGTTAAAGACCCCCTGGAGGGCTAGTTAAGGCTTGTTATTGCTGGGCCCATCTCCTGAAGAGTCAGTGTGTCTGCATTGAAAGTTGCATTTCTAACCAGTTCCCCTGGTGATGCTGCTGCTGCTGGTCCACGGACCCACACTTTAAAAAACTGAACCACTGGTTGATTGTATAGAACTAAAGTAATCATAGTAGCTACCTCGTCTGTGTTGGGTACTGTGTTAGAATTGATAAATTCAGTCCTAAATGAAACTACAGACCTTCTATTAATATCCCCATTTTACAAAGGCAAAAACCGAGGCATTACAAACTGTTTCAGTAACTCACCCATCATTAAATTGCTGGAATTTGCAGTGAGGTCTGGGTTATGCCAGACCCCGCCCCCATCTAGGACATCATTTGCCTTTCGTGTAGACTGCTTCTTCCCAACCTGTGGCGCAAGGTGAGGATGGGGTTCGCAAATCCAGCCTGCATGGCCTGCAGACTGTCTCATGTATTGGATGTGTGTTGCACAAATACATCCCTGTGATAAAGGCCCTGTGAAGTCGTCTTAAGTGTCTCAGCTGAACACAGCTAATGTGAAACGAGCATTTTCTCACACAAGTGGACACCGGAACAACAGCTACTATTGTTATTGAGGGCCTGGGCCGTTGTTGGTTCTTGTTTCTGATGGCAAGAAGTTCTTTTCCATACTAGAAAAGATTGGGAGTTATTTCACTAAAGCATGGTGTCCGGTTGCCTTTTCTAAATCTGGGCCTTTGGGAAAGAGGAGGGAGACATAGTATGAACTGAGAACTCATTTGAGAAGATTGCCGCACAGAGTAATGTGATCGTGTGCGTGGATTCCACCAGGGACTCTTCGCAGTCTGCCTGCAACTGCCGGCCCCACTGCGGACAGGATTTGCCCACTCCTGCTGTCCCCGGGCCCGAACTGGCTTTCTCCACTTCTTTCCTCCCTCCCTGTTCTGCTGCTGGCAAGGCCAGCCCTTCCTCCTGGACTCTGTCATGTTCTGTTGCTTGGATTCCTTCCCCATAAGCTGTCTCCTCTCCTGGTTGCCTTTCACTTCTCTGCTGTCTCATTCAAATAACATTTTTTTTTTTTTTTAACACTCACCATGTAGCAGACAGTTCTTCCCCTCTCTCTATAGATGTGTCTGGGCTTGCCAGCTCTGTTCATAGTTATGGTATGTCCAATCTGGGCTAAGAACTAAACTTGCATCATTTACCACAGGTCCTTGGATAAGCTGCCTACATTCTCTAAGCATCTGTACAAAGGGAGCATAACTTCCTAAGGCTGTTGTGAAAATAAAAGTAAAACAATACAGGTACAGCACTTCCTGCAGGCCGAGGTGTATAAGTAAGTACTCAGGGTGGTTATGGGTCAAGAGGCTTCCCCACAAAGGGAAGGAAGGAAAAGTCATTATCATTGCAGTTTCCTCCACTGTCTCCTTCTGCCTTCAGTCCTTACAGAGTACCCTCCTCCAAAGTACGCCCCTTTCATTGAACTACTTTCTAGACTAGTGCTTCCCAACATTTTTTCATTATCACCTATAAGGAGAAAAGACACTGATGCTGGGAAAGATGGAGGGCAGGAGGAGAAAGGATGAGATGGGTCATTGGCGTCATCAGGTCGGTGGACATGAGTTTGAGCAAACTCCAGGATATGGTGAAGGACAGGGAGGCCTGGCATGCTGCAGTCCCATTGGTCGCAAAGAGTCGGACATGACTGAGTGACTGAACAACAAAGAAGGAGAAAGATTAAAAATAAGTTTAAGTTAATTGGTTTAATTAAACATTAAGGAGTGAAAATCTTATTACATAAGAGTGAGCTGTAGAGGACCACAAACATTGTCATATTAAGAACTGTTTACCCTTCCTACCTTGGCCCAAGAGCCAGTTTGCACCCACCTTGGGGAGGGGGAGTGGGCAATATCCCATCCAATGAGAGTACATGCTTTAGATCCCTAAGAGTCTCTTACTTGTGAAATCCACCAGCTTCCTCTGGACCTGCCACCCTTGGTCTCTCCTCATACCTCTGACCAGTGGTATCCCACCCTTTGCCTGCTGCTGCTCTAATGACACCTCCTCTGTCTGTTTTCCTGGACCACACAATTGGGACTGAACATCTGAGACCAAGACAGGGTCACAACTCAGGGGAAAAGTCACACCTCATTTTATTACAGCAGGAGAAGAGCGGTGGGCAGAAGGAACAGGGTCCAGTGAAACTAAAATACGAGCCAGAAGAGGCGAGTGTGTGGTGGGCATGTGCAGGGAGAGGCAAGGCAACCAGAACTTCAAATGGACCACTTTGAAGGCTGCTATTTCTAATGGTTTTGTTTTGCCGTAATCTTAGCATATGACTTTAAAAATCGCAAGTACCGCTTTTTGAGAAACTATACTTCTGGGGAAGAGCAGTGAAAGACTTGCAGGCAGAGAGAACAGAATTTGGTGCTGTGAATGCATCAAATGTCAGGTTTGGTGGAGCAGGAGTGGCTGGCTGGAGATAGAGTCTAAATATGCATTCGAGAGTTGGGAGCCAGTAAATGCTTTAAAACAGGTGCTTTATTTTTGTGTCTCTGATGTGGTTTCCTCCTTTTTCTCCCATTTGCCTTCACTTATGATGCTGCATGTCCCGAAGATATTAATTGATCCTTTACTCGGTGCTCGTCCCTGACTGTCCAGGTCTTTGTTGGAAGTCTGACCTTTGGCATCCATAGAACCAGCCTCCTTGGCACCTCCATTTGCATGCCCTGTGGGCATCTGCATACCAGCTCATTCAATGGTCACCCAGGCTTGAAACCTTAGAATGGTCTTCTTCTTTATTCTCTCTTATTGTTGCCCTGAGAAATGACAGAGAGGGCATGATAGATTCTGTCTCCCTCTGGCACTGCCCACATTCTCTTGGGCATTCAACAAATATTTCCCTCTCCTCCCTGTTTTTCTTCCCCCTTCCTCTCCTCCCCTCCCCGCCTTTCCCCTTCCTCCTCCTTTTCCTGCCCCTACGCTTCCTCCCTCTCACTCTTTTCTCTTTTGTAGCTGGTAAGGAGCCAAGAACTGTGCTGTTGCTTTGTGCACATCAGTTTTCATTTAACTCTCACGATAGCTCTGTGAAGTTGTATACTATTATCCCCTTCTGCAGATAAGAAAAGGAAGGATCAAATGGGAAGAGTATAACCTGTCCAAATTCACACAGTTAAGTGTCAGGGGGAATCTGTGGTGTCTGTCTGATACCCCCCGGGTCATGCTTTTCACATAAACCACTGAAAAAATCCAAATGGGTCTTTCTTCTCCCTGTACCTCTCCACTCCAAGCCTTCCCAGATCCTGCTGGATTTGATGCTCAATGGCCCAAATGTGGTCGTGTAAAGTGAAAGAAAGTGAAAGTGTCAGTTGCTCAGTCGTCTCTGACTCCTTGCAACGCCGTGGACTGCAGCCCACCAGGCTCCTCTGGTCCGTGGGAGAGGCAAGAATACTGGAGTGCGTTGTCATTTCCTTCTCCAGGGGATCTTCCTGACCCATGCATGGAACCCAGGTGTACCACACTGCAGGCAGATTCTTTACCATCTGAGCCACCAGGGAAGCTCTGATCATGTAACTCCTTTATTTAAAAAAATGCTTCAATTTATAACTGTGCTAACATCCAAGTCCCCCACAGCAGCATGCGCCTATTGTTGTTGTTTTTTTAATCCCTTTGAAGACATCAGGGTATGGTGGGAACAATCTGGGATTTGATTTCAGAAGACCTAGGCTCAGTCCAGTCCTGGAACCATCACTTTCTAGATGTGTGATCCTGAGCAGCTTTCTCTGAGCCTCATTTATTTATTTATTTATTGAATGTTTATCGTGTGCCTTTGATACGCTGGCCTCTGTGAGAGGGTTTTGAACGTGAAGAAAACATGCATGATATTTGCCTTCAAAGAGCTTCCAGACTGGCCTCAGTTTTCTCATCTGTACAAGCATTATGCTGATTTTTATCTCTCTGGACTGTTGCTTAGAGTTGACAGAGGTGATGGGCACGAATATGCTTTGCTCCGTGTAAGGTGCTGATCATCTGAAGTTATATTTTCTTCTGCTCCTATTCTGGTAAGGTTCCCTGTACTTTTCTAGCTCCGTATGTTTGCTTATACTCCTCTCAACTTTTAAACATCCTATGTTATCTTGCTGGCCCAACTGGAAAAGTATCTTATCCTGTAAACCTTTCTAGAACCTCCTTGCTTAATATGAAGTTTTATTCATTCATTGAAGGATTCAAGAATACTTATGAAACACTTTTTAGAACAGTTGTTTTCCAACATGTGGTATGCAGACCCTGAGGGGCTCAAGAACCTTTCAGGGAGTTCTCAAGGCTCTTTATAATATTCTTACATAATTCTTTTATAATGTTAAGATGATATTTGACTTTTTTAGTGTATTGACGTTTGGAGTAATGCAGCAAAAACAGTGGAGGCTAAGACTCCTTTTTGGAAAATTTGTATCTGCTGCCATGAGCTTGTTGACATCTCAAGCGTGCTTTAAGAAAGTATACTTAATGACTTTACTAATAAAATTGGTGGTAATGTTAATGAGTATTCTTTTTTGGTACTGAGTGATGAAATATGTCCAGATATGGAAAACCTGTGTAACTCAGTGAGCTGATAGTTTTCAAAGACCGATGTGTGATGTTACAAGCCCTGCACAGTAGTGAATTCAAATGAGAGATAGACTAAGCAATTCTAACATAGCAGTATATGAAAAGATCATTGGAAGGGTTTCAGCTAAACTTTAAGAAATCATCATTTGTTAAGTTATCGTGTTGTCAGAAACATCCATCTCTATCTGTGTGAGGCCAAACTTCATGTACTAAGCCAGTACAACTAAGCCAGTACAATATCAAAACAGATTGGACTTAAAGGCAAAAGTAAGAATCCAGCTGTGCTCTATTAGATTTGCAGAGATGACACTGAAGAGATTTAAGAAAAGGTAAAACAGCTGTACACTTCTCACTTTATCTTCTTTTGTTTTGAAAAACAGTTTCTCACAATGTGTTGTTTTTATTAGGATCTAATGGATTTATTGTTGCTATGTTTTTAGTCCATTAAAAAGTATTTTCAAAATTTCTGCTTTAGTTTCCAATAGTGTGTGTGTGTGTGTATATATATGGATATATATATGGGTATAGATATGTATATCGATAGAGTAAAAAAAGTAAACGAAAGCCCTTTGTGACCCCAGTTTTGGAAACTGTAAAGGGATCCTGAGACCAAACACTTTTGAGAACTGCTGAATTAGAACAATTCTAGTCATTACGGGGTCGCAGAGTCGGACACGACCGAGCAACTGAACTGAATCACTGGCATACAGAGGAGTGAAAACTTTAGTCCCTCCTCCAGTGAAGTTTATCCACGAATATCACTGTGATTCTGGGTTTTCTGGCAGGATCTAAGAACAAAATCAGTTCAAATAGTCATGAAATGATTATAGACTAGTCTGTGGTGCTCTGGCAACCATACCAAGCCTCGAATGCATATTAATATGTTAGAGATGTGACGAAGAGCAGTTCACCCAAGAGACTAATAAATGTGTCAGTCCCTTCTAAAAAGTCCAGTTTCTGCTGAGGGAAGCACCCTGGGCTATTAATTCAAGATGGAGTGGTCATGTTCCTGACTAATATGACTTATCCCCTGGCCCTTCTCCCTTAGCCCCAGATGATTTGGTCAAGAGGAACCCCTGCCCCTACAGAAGCCATAATCTGACAGACAGCCTAGTCTGCTGTGAAAACTTCAGTTCAGTTGCTCAGTTGTGTCCAACTCTTTGTGACCCCATGGACTGCAACAGCCAGGCCTCCTTGTCCATGGCCAACTCCCAGAGTTTACCCAGATCTCCGTTGAGTTGGTGATGCCATCCAGCCATCTCATCCTCTGTCATCCCCTTCTCCTCCTGCCTGCAATCTTTCCTAGCATCAGGGTCTTTTCAAATGAGTCGGTTCTTTGCATCAGGTGGCCAAAGTATTGGAGTTTCAGTATCAGTCCTTCCAGTGAATATTCAGGACTGATTTCCTTTCAGATGGATGGTTGGATCTCCTTGCAGTCCAAGGGACCCTCAAGAGTCTTCTCCAACACCACAGTTCAAAAGCATCAATTCTTCTGCACTCAGCTTTCTTTATAGTCCAACTCTCATGTCCGTACATGACTACTGGACAAACCATACCCTTGACTAGACAGACTTTTGTTGGCAAAGTAATGTCTCTGCTTTTTAATATGTTGTCTAAGTTGGTCATAACTTTTTCCAAGGAGCAAGCGTCTTTTAATTTCGTGGCTGCAGTCACCATCTGCAGTGATTTTGGAGCCCAAAAAAATAAAGTCTCTCACTGTTTCCACTGTTTCCCCATCTATTTCCCATGAAGTGATGGGACCAGATGCCATGATCTTAGTTTTCTGAATTTTGAGCTTTAAGCCAACTTTTTCACTCTTCTCTTTCACTCTCATCAAGAGGCTCTTTAGTTCCTCTTCACTTTCTGCCACAAGGGTGGTGTCATCTGCATATCTGAGGCTATTGATATTTCTCCCGGCAATCTTGATTACAGCTTGTGCTTCATCCAGCCCAGCGATTCTCATGATGTATTCTGCATATAAGTTAAATAAGCAGGGTGACAATATATAGCCTTGATGTACTCCTTTTCCTATTTTGAACCAGTCTGTTGTTTCATGTCCAGTTCTAACTGTTGCTTCCTGACCTGCTTACAGATTTCTCAAGAGGCAGGTCAGGTGGTCTGGTATTCCCATCACTTTAAGAATTTTCCAGAGTTTGTTGTGGTCCACACAGTCAAAGGCTTTGGCATAGTCAATAAAGCAGAAGTAGATGTTTTTCTGGAACTCTCTTAAAGGCACCATGTGCCCATTTGGATTCTTTATAAAGATTTGTGAATGAAAGACACATAGGCCCGGGAGAGCTGGCACGCTGATGTGTAGCTGAGAAGACAAGCACAGAAGCCACATCGCCCACTCTGAGTCAGCAGAAACTGAGAGAAAACAGAAGCAGAGGGGAGACCTAAGATGCATGGCAGGAGCAGTCCAAGCAGAGAAGAAAGGCTGAGTCATCAGTGTGTGTGTGTGTGTCAGGGCGGGGGCGGGGGGGGGGGGCAGTGTCCCGTATTCCTGCTGTTAATGGGAGACCAGAGAGTTCAATCCCCAAAGCTGCCTTGGCTCCTCTCGATTCTTGAGCTGATTTTTTTGGTCTCAGGGAGGCCTGTCACTGTGGCCCTAACTGTCTTGTGTATTTTTACAATAAACCTCTAATATGTGAGGTCAGCAGAGGGAGTCTGTTCCTTTCCACAAAGGAGCCTGACATACACAAAGGTGATTGGAAGTCAGTCAGGGTGATGGTGTAGGGGCCATGCCTTACAGGAGATGGTGTCAGCAGGGTCTGACGGAACTTTAGTGGACAGAGGGTGTTCCGGGCTGGAGCACCAGCATGGCCGAGAAGCATGTGTGAAGAGAGGAAGATGGTGGCAGGAGAGGTCACCAAAGTAGTGTAGGAAGGGATTATTTGGTTGGTCAAGCTGGTTAGCTCAAATGAACTCTTACAAAGAGCACTGGAAAGCATGAGAGGAGGCCAACTATAGCAAAAGGTGAAAGGAACCTTCTATAGGTTCTTGAATAGAGAGGACTGAAAATGGAAGTGGGTGAAAATTAGACTGGCCTGGTAACTGGGAAGGATCTGAGGAGAGAGCATTTGAGAAGACATCATGGTAACCCTGTAGTGTCCATGGATGTGCTGGTCACCTCAGCCTTGGTTACAGTAAAGTCTGAACAGCCAGTCCCATTCATTCACCCAAGAAAGGGCTTGGTTCGAGGGACTTGGTATGGTTAACTGCTGTACAGCTGTGTTAGGAACATCCCAGAGATGGCTAGAACCTCTGCTGACCAGAATGGGACTGATCCTTCTCTCTTCCATCTCCCACCCTATGCTGTACATTCTGATAACCCAGTCTTTGCCAGAAAAAGCCCTTCCTTGCTAAGGGAAAGGTTAAGAACTGGTGAAGAACTTCTTTGCGAAAAGTATGAAAAGTTCAATGGGGAGTTATTTGCATAAAATCAGTTGGGGATTTCCCAAAAGGTCTTCCCTTATGGCTCAGCTGGTAAAGAATCTGCCTGCCATGCGGGAGACCTGGGTTCGATCCCTGGGTTGAGAAGATCCCCTAGAGAAGCGAAAGGCTATCCACTCCAGTATTCTGGCCTGGAGAATTCCATGGACTGAATAGTCCATGGGATCTCAAAGAGTTGGACACAACTGAGCGAGTTTCACTTTCACTTCCAAAAGTCAGCACAACCACAGCAAGGGGCCCTTTTCCCAAAGCCATGTACTCCTGGTTGGGTTTCTTAAGATTTCAGATGTGAAGTGTAAACATTTTATTTTTCTGTTATTCATACTTGAGTTGTTGTTTTTCACAGTGAATTTAATTTATGGTTTTGTACCGCCTGGCTCAACTGTGCTTGTGAATTTAGATGCTCAACAAGCAGCAGGATCACCTTCCTCTACATGCTTGTCTTGTATGTGGTGGCATCTTAGAGCATTTCATCCTTTCAGAAACGTTGAAAGGGAAGGGGGTCCCTGCATCTCAAGGACCCGTGTTTTCATGGGAGGTCAAGAATTATTCTAGTGAGCGTGACTTTTTGTGTTTTGCCAGTTAACTAATTTTTAACACATAAAAGTGATATTCCAAGTTAGAATGAGTTGGGTATTGAGTTGGGGTGAGCTGCGGTAAGAAGCTGCTCCATTTTATTTTAGCAAATTGTTAGCCGCTAAGCAATTGCCTTTACTTCTCTGCACCCCATCTATAAAATGTTGATAATTAAAATATCCTCTTCTTAGTGTGGACATAAGTGAACTAAAGTGTAACTCAATTGATAAACAGGTATCTGCTATATGTCATTTACTCTGTGCCTGTGGTTATAGTAAAAACCAAGATTGAAACGGGGCTCAAAGAAAAGTACTTCCAAGTGTGCCTAGTAGGTAGTAAAATGTTCAGTAAATGTTACCCATTGTTGTTGTTTTTGATGGAAGTGCACCCAAATTCAGAAATTCTTGAACAAACCAGAGTTAGCCGGAGGAAGGGTATAGAAATCCAGGTCTCAAGCAGAAAGCCTCCTGAGTGCACCAGTCTCAGCAAGGAAGGGCTGTCCCTGGCAAAGACTGGGTTATCTGAATGTACAGTTTGGAAAGAATCATGTGTCATGCTTTTCACACACATACACACAGAGAGAACATTCATTATGTGGTCTTCAGGCACCGAGAACAATGTATATGTTTAAGCTGGCAAATAAATGGGTGTCTTTTATCACTAGGGCATTCATTTTCATGATGGGCATCCAGCAGGCATGTTCTTCAAAGTTGGTCACATGTTAAATGGTAAACATGCATTTGTAAGAATCCTGTAATGTTGATCATAAGAAGAACTATGAAGATAAAATAGAAGAGTCAGTTGTGAGTGGTTTTATTCTGGATTTTCACTGGACGCTTTAGAACTATTCTCATGAGCCCTCACATTCCAGTGCCAGTTTTCCCGGCATGTTTATTTTGCATAGTTGTGTCAGTGTGTACAGCTTCTGTGTTGATCTGCTTTGGAGTCTAACCCTGGTGGATGTTGCCCTTTTCCTGTTTCCTTTCACTCCATCACTTTCTCCTTGGGTTATCAATAAAATGGTCTCCTGTACTGATAAGTAGCCATCCATTCACCTTTGTATCCAAGTGCTAGACATTTGGGTTGTTGCCAGCGTTTCATAATGAGGAACATATTTGCTGTAAATATAGTGTAGAGATTGCTTAGTCAGTGACTTATTGTGCACCTTCTGGAATGACACTGTCTGGCAAGGTCTTAGAAGTGATATCAGCTCATTAAACTAAGAGTCTTGAGAACTGGCACTCAGGAGTTCCTGAGACAGCATCTTATTATTTGGCTTATTTTTCTTTATATAATTAGGAGATATGTAGGGAGGACCTAGCCTGTGCAAGGGAGTACCAGGCACTGGTGAGCAAGGTAGAAAAGGTCTTCAGCTAATGGTGCATACATGGCCAGCAGATGCAAGATGAGTGTTATGGAAGCAGACGTTGTCATGGTGACATTGCCGTCCTGTAAGCACAGTGTCAGACTTCCAGGTGAAAAGTGAATATTTGGTTTGGGTGGGTCTAGATACGGTATACAGTGTGACTACTACTTTAGATTAACTGCAGAAGGTGGGGTAAGACGCAATCAAAATTGTAGAATATTAAAAAGCAATACAATGTTCTGTTATTTCTAAATTGGGCTTAGCAGAGGGATGGCCAGGTTCAAAGCTGCATGGTAGAGCAAAAAGTGCAAGCCTGTGAGTTCAGACAGCCCCAGTTTTGACTCTTAACTCTGCCACATGTTGGCTTGTGGTTTTGGGGAAAACATTTAAACTTGCTGAACTTCAAATGTCCTTACCTCTAAAACAGGTATAGTATTTTCTATCTTTTGGCATTGTTGATATTCCCAGTGCCTAGTTCAGTGCCCAGCACTGGATAGAGGCTCAGCAGTTGGTTGTTGGCAGAAAAAAAGAAAGGATGGATGGTTGGATGCTTAGTTGGGTGGCTAGTTAGATGGATGGATGGATGGTTAAATAGATCAATGATGGATGGATGGATGGTTGGATGGATGGATGAAACAATTACTATGGATGGAGAAAGACTGAGAACCTCTGTGCTAAATGATTATAAGTCATCTATAACAAGTCATATTTGCCCTATTAGCTTGAAATTTGCCAAACTAGTTTTCTCACTTTGAAGTTAGTGGGGATCAAATTAAGAAGCCATAAACCTCTCTTTTGTCATCTCATGCATATCAAGAAAAGAAAATATGACTAACTGTGGCCCTAACAGGTAGGAGTTTTTCCCCTGCATATTCAGAAAGTCTAGAGGAGATGGTCACTTCTTTCATTTGCCACTGATGATCTGTGCCCTTTTCATTCCTTGCATCTACCATTTTTGAAATTTAGACTTGCTTTCTCAGGGTGATCACAATTCTGTGCTTTATTACCAGTTTCAAGTTGAGAACCAAGGAGGCATGGCTCCTGTCTTTTGTTGTTGTTCAGTCGCTCAGTCGTGTCTGATTCTTTGCGACCCCATGGAACTGCAGCATGCCAGGCTTCCCTGTCCATCACCAATTCCCGAAGCTTACTCAAACTCATGTCCATTGAATCTGTGATGCCATCCAACCATCTCATCCTCTGTCATCCCCTTCTCCTGCCTTCAATCTTTCCCAGCATCAGGGTCTTTTCAAATGAGTCAGTTCTTTGCGTCAGATGGCCAAAGTACTGGAGTTTCAGCTTTAGCATCATTCCTTGCAATGAACACCCAGGACTGATCTCCTTTCAGATGGACTGGTTGGATCTCCTTGCAGTCCAAGGGACTCTCAAGAGTCTTCTCCAACACCACAGTTCAAAAGCATCAATTCTTTGGAGCTCAGCTTTCTTTAGAGTTCAACTCTCACATTCGTACGTGACCACTGGAAAAACCATAGCTTTGACTAGACGGACCTTTGTTGGCAAAGTAATGTCTCTGCTTTTGAATATGCTATCTAGGTTGGTCATAGCTTTTCTTCCAAGGAGCAAGCATCTTTTAATTTCATGGCTGCAGTCACCATCTGCAGTGATTTTGGAGCCCCCCAGAAATAAATTCTGTCCCTGTTTCCATTGTTTCCCCATCTGTTTACCATGAAGTTATGGGACTGGATGCCATGATCTTCGTTTTCTGAATGTTGAGTTTTAAGCCAACTTTTTCACTCTCCTCTTTCATGTTCAAGAGGATGTACTCTGCATATAAGTTAAATAAGCTAGGTGACAATAAGGACAATAAGCCTTGACATACTCCTTTCTCAATTTGGAACCATGTTCGGATCTAACTGTTGTTTCTTGACCTGCATACAGGTTTCTCAGGAAGCAGTTAAAGTGGCTGGTATTCCCATATCTTTAAGAATCTTCCACAATTTGTTGTGATTCACAGAGTTTGTTGTGATTCACGCAATCAAAGGCATTAGCCTAGTCGATGAAGCAGAAGTAGGTGTTTTTCTAGAATTCTCTTGCTTTTTCTATGATCCAACAGATGGCAATTTGATCTCTGGTTTCTCTGCCTTTTCTAAATCCAGGTTGAACATCTGGAAGTTCTCAGTTCACGTACTGTTGAATCCTGGCTTGGAGAATTTTGAGCATTACTTTGCTAGTCTTTTGTGAGGAGGCAGAATTTTCCCAGCATCCTCATACTATGTCCCCTCAGGACTTACTGAGCTGAGAGCAATGGCCACCCTTAGGCCAGTGCTCCCGCCTTTCCTGAGCTCACAGCATCTGCACACAAATAGACTGGGGTTCTGTTAGCAGGGAAATGTTGAGGGCTGTGTGGAATCCTATTTTCACAGAAGTGAACTGGTTTAAAAAAAAGCAAAAGTTCAACTTTAATGGATATGATTAGCTTATAAAACTTTGTAATATGTGTTAGGAGATTCAGAATTTGCAAGACCCCAATTAAGGTGTTAAGATTCTGCTGGTTTTAAGCTGGGTAGAAATGTTTTTGTGACTATATGTCTCTTTATTGTGTGTGTGTGAAGGTTTTTTTCCTCCTCTTCTCTTTTGAGTGGCAGAAGCAAAGAGGAGGAAGAGTTAAAGTAGGAAAATATTTTCTGGAGTTAGTGCAAGGCTCTGAAATGCTGCAACCCCGACTTGCCAGAAGCCCTGTGCTGAAACTGGCCAAAAAAACTGTTAACAAAATACTTCCCAACCAAGCTAAATGAAGAGAAGAAAATATAAAACAGTATGGGCAGAGGCGGAGGGGGTAGATACTCTGAAAGGAAGGTTGGCAGTGAAACTTTGCAGAAAGTGCAGGAATTTAAGAGTTGTTCACTAGTGTGCAGTTTATGCTGGCTCTGCTCAGGTTCAATGCTCAGAGAGCAGAGGAAGAAAGGACACCACTTGCCTAGCCTGAGAAGGATGCAAAGACTACAACGGGATTAAGTCCAGAGTTAAGTTATACATACACACATTCTAGGAATCCGGATTGTGGTTTAAAACATATATGAGTATATCAAAGTATTTTTGTGGAGCTTTGGACTTGGATGACAAAATTCTTAATAATCAGTGTCTGCCATTTTCCTCTTTTGGAGAAGAGGCAATCCAACAACTTACATTCCTAAATAAATAGGATTTCATGTCACAGACATCAAAACTTTTAAGCTTTAAAAAAAAATGCACATGTCAGTAGAAGTTAACCTAGACTTGCAGGATTTGATTTATTGCATTTCTTTCATTGGAGAGGTAAAGGGGCAGAACTGATACCAATCAGTGTTTTATGTTTATGTTATCTCCGCTCTTAGAATTTGACCATATCCCTGCACTGTGCTATTTCTCAAGTGACTAGAGATGAATAATATCCTGTTTTTATATACGGATTTCAAAATCTCACGTATAAAAGCTCCTGGAAGATGATACTTTAAGAAAAGACACAGTAGACAAATGGCAGTTGACTAGACTCTCTGAAGCTGAGGTTTGCCAAGAGGCCAAGGAGAGAAGGGTGGAATTCAGAGGGAGATACTAGTCTCTATGGGGTTGCATTCGCTGCCACACTGGGAAAATGCCAGAGGGCTGGGAATGGCTGTCCCCTCGGAGCTCACACTGACCACTTGGTGCCTCATCATAAATGGAGCTCATTCATGAAGGAAACACTGCTCTTCTGAAAAGCACCCATATTGAAGAAGCAACCAGAAAACCCAGATGTATAGGGGATGCCTGGCAAGAGGGGTCTGTGTCTCCTCCTTCCTTCTGTCTCTTCCAAAGAGTTTCCTTAATATTTCCCAGTATTTTCTGTGACCACTGGGGCCCAAACTCTCTGGAAGCATACAACAAAAGTAGTGTAGCCAAACACTTGGCATTGAAATCTGAGCCAGCTGTATTCAGAATTAGCTGAAAGAAACACTGCCACTATCATAAATAAGGCAGACAGTTCTCTTTATTAGTTGAATTCTCTGAGCATTTTTTTGAAGATAATAAAGCTTTAAGGCTTTAGTAAGAGGCAGAAGACCGTAAAACATGTCAGATGCTTAGTAGAAACTCAGAGTGTAGCTATGAGTTTGTATGCATGGAACTGGGTGACCACACCACTGACGCTCAAGGGGATGGGGCACCCTAGCCCAACCCCTGGTGGGGTGTTTTAGGAAGGGCAGACATACCAGAATCTTAAATGTGTGTGGGGAGTGGGGTCGTTTAAAAATCATGTCTTATGATTCACTTGGGGAAAGGGGGAATATTTACTTTCATAACATAAACATCTGAAAATCAAGTTCAACAAAACATTTCTGGTTAGTTGACAATATGCATTCATTCAGTAACAAAAAAAGGTTATTTTATGGAATGCCTAGTCTGTGTCAGGCGTCACCTCGGGCACTGAGGGTCCAGCAGGGAACAAACAACATCCTTTTCTCATGGAGTTTACATTCCAGTGGAGGACAGGGCTCATAACTCAATAGGACAGAAAATAGAGTGCTAAGTACTATGACGAAAAGCAAAGCAGGGTAAGGGAAGAGAGAGATGACACTTGTCAGAAACCAGCAGGGAGGCCGCCAAGTGTGCAGGCCTTCCGTCTGTAAGAAGAAGGCCACCAACATGAAGGATCAATGTCGAGGCTCGAAGCAGAGATTGTGTGGTGTATTTGAGAAAAAGGGAGGTCATTGTGACTAGATAGAGTGGCCTGGTCCAGTTCCTGCAGAGCCTGATAGACAAAAGGATTGGCAGTAGTGAGTGTGCGAAGCATGCTGGGAAGCCACTGGAGGGTTTTAGCGAAGAATTAAGTCATCTGAGGACGCCCGTGCCCCCTGCTGGGAGGGAGCAAGAGATCAGCGTGGAGGCTGCTGATGTCACCAGGTGAGAAATTCTGCCTGTTTGGACAAGGAAGAAAGGGAGGGGAGGGATGCTGAGATGTCATTGCATTTGAGAGACGTTTTGGAGGTAGGGCTGACAGGATGTGCTGACAGTTGACTGGACGTAGAGTAGGTAAGAATGGAGCCTAAGATGACTGAGGATTCCACCTTGAACAGGAAGCATGAATGGTGGTGTCCCACTGTCAGCACTGGCAGCCCCAGGGTATGAGCTGTATGGGGAGATTATTAATTGGGCTGTGGCCTTTGTTGTAAGTTTGAGATGCCTAATAAGGCTTCATTGAGGAGATGTTAAGTCAGAGAAGAGCCTGGGAATGGACGTGTAGATTTTAAAGATTTAGGGAAGAGGAGAGAATCCAGCCAAGGGGTAGATATCATAGTTTCCTAAAACAGCTTAGGAAGGACACATCAGAATCTGTTTGGGGAAAGGAAGGAGAACATTTTTATGGTTATCAAAAATGAGTGTAAGTTTTAAAAGGTTAACAAAGACTGTCTTACATCATCAGTATCCTCAGCTGTTCCCAGAATCAAGGAGGACACATTTAGAGAAATGAAAACTAGCTTTGCCAATAGAAGATAAATAGGAAATAGCTGATTTCTGAACTGGCTGTTCTGTTGAGCTTCTCCTAGACCACTGTAAACTTCTTAGGTTTAGATAGATAGAAATATGTACATCTGGATTTTTAAAAATTTATTGGACGCCTAGGATATGTTAAATAAAGAACTCATTCTTGTGGGAAGGAAAATAAATACATAGAAATTTAAAGTATGGTAGTCAGAGGACCTTATAATCAAGTTGTCCATGCACATCCATTAAGAAATGAGATACATGAGGGTTCAAGGTGAAGGTTGGGTATGGAAATGGCTAACCCACAGTCAGAATGTTGCTTAATGCCCTGGACTGCCTTCAAAATCATCCCAGTCGTATGGTGAGTGGCAGATTTTTTCTTCTTGGTTCTGGGTGGTGGTGGTGGTGCAGTAGGTATATGCCTGTATACTTCCCTGAAATAGTGTCAGAGGTGTGTGTCCAGAATGTGTATAAAATGCATGAAAATGTCTGTGAGAATGTCTGGAGTGGGGTACAAACTTAGAATAGAGGCAGCAAAGATGGCTTTACCCAGAAAGCAAGTACAAGTGGTAGGTGTAAAAACAGGAAGTTTGTACCAGTTTTCGTAGGAGCTGTCGTCTTGTTGAATTGTGGCTTTGAGTAGATTATATTGAACATAGTTGGATTTGCTTGTTTGTTTGTTTAAGCTGTTGGCCTCTTGATAATATGGGATAAAGATGAACAATTCCTAGAAGATTCTCAATGCCCAGGCATGTCTTTGGTGGCTACAATGAAAGATTGAACCATCTACTAGAGTCCAGTGCCCAAACCAGGGTGGGATATTTCATAGCATTGCACTCCATGTGACTGTGAACATAGGCGACTTGGTGAGAGCCACTCACAGGCTAACTGAGGACCACTTGTCATTTCCTTATCCTCTGAGTCCAAGGCCTGCAGACGTGCACTCACCCACAGTAAAGTCTGGCAAAGTGAAAACAAAACCTCTGTCCTGTTTTTCTGACCCAGGCTTAGGGCTGTGCCCTTTGCTGCATCCTGCCCTCGTTGTGCTGTCTGACTCTGTGCAACGGACATAACCCGAATATTTCTGCAATGAATCTGTCTGTCTCAGTTTCTGATGGAAAGCGTGTCATGGAGAGGAGTGCAGAGAATGATTATTTTCATTGTATCTGCAGAACCTCAGTTACCCAGAATACCTCGGACTTTTTAGAGGGAAGCATAGTTCTAAGATACATGCCCCAAACTTTTTAGAGGGAAACATAATTCTAATATACATTACCAGTGATAAACGCTGCTACGTTTCACCCTTTTTTAAAACAGTTTTTTGAGGCTAATAAAATTGAACCCTACTGAATGGTTTTCTTCCTTGAATAGCTGTATTCAAGCACGATTGGATTTTGAAAATAGTGTTTTTTTTTTTCCTTGAAAACTAATCAGAAATGTGTTGGCAATCATTGTCTGTTGCAGGAAAAAAAGAGTCTAAGGTCATATCTCCATCCGTTCCTGTTTCAGGAATCTTCACAAGGAGCATTGAGCCTTACTAACATTAACTGAGCTTTGGTGGGGGTGGGGGTGGGGGGTGCCTTTGAAGCAGGGTTGAGTAGTGGGCCCTTGGCTCTTATCAATTTGAAGTCTTTCTGCATCTTCTCCTGACTACACACCCTGGGGGCTGTTTTACTCATCACCCTGTTGCAAGGAAAGCAGTACTCTTGAAGAGCTTGTGTTTCCTTTTATCAGACAAGAGCTGTGGGCCGTGGCTGTCTGAGTCAACAGCACTGAAGCGAAAACTCAAGTATGGCCATCATCTAATCCACAAACCCTGGTACTTTTTTTCTGTAGTTCTCCATGGCCCAATTTTTCACCCCCAATCATTCTATAAAGATTTATTAGCTGCTCTCTGCCTTTCAGATATTGCCATAAAGTAATATCCTATTGGACCTATAGTTACTGGAAACCATGTTGTTGTTTTTCTTTGTCTTCTCCGCTTTCTTAACTGTCTGTTGACCAATAAGAAGATAAGCCATTACAATGGGTTAGGTCCCTAGTCAACAAAGTAATGAAAATATGTTTATGACTCTGTGTAAGTAAATAGTTTCATTTATTTTAGGATGATTTGCAGTATTAAATTTGAAAGGTATTTGGTTAATTCTCAGTCAACAACAGGAAACACAGAAATTAAATTCAGACCCATCTTTTGGCTGATTACTGTGTTCGGTAAGCATTTAGTCAGTGATTCCCTTTAGCACAACAGCTAGTGGTCACTAAGCCCTAAGCTAATCATTGTGCTTTGCAAATATAATTCAGCGTGAATTATTGCAAATGATATAGGGTCCCCAGACAAGCCCCTGAGATGTCCAAGAAGGTCCTGAGGCTCAAAGAGTCTAGATTAGCTTCCAGGAGGTTAGATCACATTTAACTTTGCACCAGTTCTAATATAAAAGCCTAGGGCATATTTTCCACTTCATGTACCTCACAAACTGAGTAGGTGACCACCATCATAGTTGGTATGGCACTGAGGAGGGGTTCCTGGGACATGAGACTTTCTAGTATTAGCACTGGAGTGTTCCAGCCAGACCAAGATGAGTTGGTTTCTCTATTCAGATGTGTAATCAGTTAACAGAAAGGAATATCAATGAATACTGTCGTCTAAAACCAACAACTTTTCTGTAGAATGAGATGATTCTGTCTTCCCCATGGGGTAGTGATAAGGCCTGCTCACTATTCCTATCGTGAGGTTGGGAAGCTGGCTGTGTGTTTTTCCTTGGAATTGGGGACCAGCATCATCTCTGATGGGGCAGTCTGTCTCCTTGCCCTCCTCCAGAGGCCTGTCACCTAAGGGGGCCTTGACTGTTCCCTCTGGATGAATCAGTGCCAGCTCTTTCTGGTGTGAGGGTGCTAGAGAGCCTGAGTCCTTTCTATTGGCCTTATGCTTCTCACTGTGGTTCTCCCCTTTGGGTTTTACCTGCTGTGGCCTCTTACGTAATAAGGCCGCTCACTGATTTGAAACTCTTTGCTCTTTTTTTAAAAATATATGAAGTCTTTATTTCAATTTGCCATATCACTTGGCATATACAGTTGGTTGGAGAAATGCTCAAATATTTTTTTCAGATTTTTAAAAAAATTATTGAAATAAGTTGATTTACAGTGTTAGCTCAGGTGTACAGCAAAGTGATTCAGTTACACATATACATATACAAATATAGACATTCTTTTTGTTTACATAGGTTATTACATGCTATTGAGTATAGTTCCTTGTGCTATACAGTAGGTCCTTGTTGGTTATCTATTTTATATATAGTAGTGTGTATATTTTAATCCAGTTCTAAAAGATACATATACCCCAGTGTTCACTGAAATCCTTACTCTCATAATTGCAGCCAGAGCAAATTGCTTCCCCTCACTTGCTGCCCCTCCAGCGTTTGTACAAACTGTTCCATCTGCCTCGCCCATGCCTCCCTCCTTGCATCTTCTGGCTAACCTTGGTCATCCTTTACGTTTTCACTTTGATGCCACTTCTCCCTGGATGCCTTCCGTGATCATCCCAGACTGGTATAGGCAGCCTTCCTCTGTTCTTGGAGCTCCTTGGACTTAACATGGTATATGATATGCTTCTGGAGTTGTAATTGTCTGATCAGTCATCCCTGTGACTCATGGTAGACTCCTTGTGGAGAAGGAATGTATTTTGTTCTTTGTTTTACCCACAGAGCCTTCCATATTGCCGGGCTTATAGTCGGTATAGTGAGGCTTATAAGGAGCAGGATAGTGAAAGAGCTGCCAAGGAGCAGACCACTTTTATATACAGTGGCTTTGGCCTTGCAGCGACCCTCGCTGTCTTTTCAGCCCTCCTTGGGAGACGTAAGCCACTCTAGATCTTTCTCAAAATAGTTACATCCTCCTCATCCATGGACCACCATCTAGTTTAGTTAGGTCTTCATTTGCCCTGTAAGACACTGAGCACGTTACAAAAATACATGTGAGGTAAACAACCCAACTGCTAAACATTATGTAAATATCAGTAGGGGAGACACAGGACCCAAGAATGTTATGTAGGGTGAGGACATTCCATTTTATGTTTATTTGTATGTACATGTCATAAAAATATTTCTCCTCTTGCAAGTTTTAATAAAATGTGAAATCTTTCCCCCCAGTTTTGAAGATCTGATGACTTGCAGGCTATATTATATTAAATTGTGAATTTTGGATGTTTCATTTCATAATGTGATCCAGATTATTTTTCTTTCTCCCTTGTGGACATTAATCGTTTCCTGTGAATTTTCCTGATATTAGGAAGCAGATGTTCCATATTTTTATCTTGAGGTTTTTTCCCAAATGCTGAACCAGGACTTTTGTGTGTGTGTGTGTGTGTGTTCACAGTAAATTTTTGAGGAATGAGTTATATCGGAATCCTCAAGTAAAAACATAACAGATACATCTACAGAATTATACAGATTTGTCCAAGGCTGGAAACGCTTTTGGATGTTCTGTTTAATGTAGTTCGGTATTGTTTAGCTAATGTAGACTTCTGGCTTAAGACTGCATCAGAACTGTTCCATGATAGTGTGCTTGCCAAAATAAAGAGCGGCGTAGCAGAAAGTGCACAGTTCATGCAAACTATATTTCAGTGCCCCGATCTTTAACTAAACTGTAATTGTTTTTCCATTGTCTCTTAGCTCATAAAATTCTTCCCCCATCTCCCTATAAAACACTGACTTGAGTGCCATCTGTGTGCTGAGCAGGGTGCTACGCTCTTTGGGACATACACGCAAATATTATATGGAGCCTTTGGTTGTTGATTCACTAAGTCTTGTCTGACTCTTTTGCAACCCCATGGACTATAACCCGCCAGGCTCCTCTGTCCATGGGATTTCCCAGACAAGAGTATTGGAGTGGGGTGCCATCGCCTTCTCCGAACTTTAGGTGTAAGTTATTTAATTTATCATAACTACATAAAAACTCTGTAAGGATGTTCCATAATGTAAGCCATTGTTTGAGAAGTTTTGCTAAAATCATACTAAGATTTCTTGAGTGCCTCCAGTACGGCAGGCATAGTGCTCTGATGCTGTGTAGTTGTTGTTTGTTGTCCAGTTGCTAGTCGTGCCTGACTTTTTGCAACCCCATGAACTGTAGCATGCCAGGCTTCTCTGTCCTCTGCTAGCTCCCTGAGTTTGCTCAAGCGCATGTCCATTTAGTCAATGATGCCATCCAACTCTCTCATCCTCTGTATAAAGAATTTTAAATCAAAGACTGTGGAATTGGTGCTTGGGATGATAATCCATTTTGCACAAAATATAGCTCTTCATTTTACATGGTGAGCTTCCTTTCATGAGGAGCCCTTGGGTTCACAGAACAAAGGACTGAGGCCAGTCTTAGCCAGCTTCAGAATTTGGGGACCCTCTATAATATAGTCACCTGGCCTGTCTGGGTCTCACTTTCTCTGCTCTATAATGGGAATTATCATCCTCCCCAGCTTACTCACAGGGTTGCTGGAAAAATCAGAGTGTCAATGGACATTGAAAAGCAGTCAAAAGTCAAACATTTTGCCACAAAGCAATATCATAGCTCATGAGGTTTATACAAAATATGGCTATTGCTTATTAGTTATTAAAATGCTGTATAAATAAAAAATGGTTATCTTTACATTGAAAAATATCAGAAATATATTTGTAGCAAATACATATACTAATTTTTGATCATCGTGCACTGTAAAAAACTCAAATTCAAAAGAAAAATATCAAGATCTTACTACATGAATAAGCAAAGAATATATAGACTTGCTGTTTCTCAAGGTTACAAATCATTAATAAACAGGAAAAAATGTCCATCCTCACTAATTATCTTATGTATGTATGTGAAAGTCACTCAGTCATGTCTGATTCTTTGTGACCCCATGGACTATACAGTCCACGGAATTCTCCAGGCCATAATATTGGAGTGGGCAACCATTCCTTTCTCCAGGGGATCTTCCCAACCCAGGGATCGAACCCAGGTCTCCCACTTTGCAGATGGATTCTTTACCGTCTGAGCCACCAGGGAAGCCCAAGAATACTGGAGTGATAGCCTGTCTCTTCTCTAGCAGATCTTCCCAAACGAGGAATCGAACCAGGGTCTCCTGCATTGCAGGTGGATTCTTTACCAGCTGAGCTACCAGGGAAGCCCAATTATCTTAGAAATACTGATTAAAGCAGCATGAGGAGTACCATTTTATGTATAAAATATCTATAAAATGTCAGGCTCAGAAATTCTCAGTTATTTTGTTGATGATATTATCATATATTAATAAAAAAGCCCCTTGAAAAGCAAAACCTATGAATTGTACTTTTAGGAATTAAGGGAAGCTAGGGAAACAAGTTAAAGGGATGAAAAAAGCAGAAGCATGAAGGTTTCCAATGTAATCTTATTTATAGTAATAAAAACTGGCAATAATTTAAATATCCAGCATTAGGGGAGAGATTTAGGTCCCTACAACAGTCGTCATGAATATGGATAGAAACACACAAAAAAGATTTGAAATTGAAAGTTAAATGAAAAAAGAAAATAACATATGGGGTTTTTTTCCTGATGGCTCTCCCTGTCCTCCCTTTTTTTTCCCTCAGAGCAACAATATGCAAAAGGCATATTAGTCCTGCTTTACATGTTAGACAATTGAGGCCTAGGGGTGTTTTGTCTCAGGATTCCCAATAGCTGAAGAGCCTACACTCAAACCTAGATCTGTCAAACATGAAAGCCTTGCTGCCAATAGTCTACAAACTGTGGCCATATAGCACATATGTCTATCAAGGGTAACAGGCAAAAATAAATTGTAGCTCTAGGATGGTAGAAATCTGGGTAGTTCCAAAGAATGCTCTCCTTTAAAAAAAACTGCCATTGGGAGAAACAAACTAACAAAAAATTGTCATTGCCCTCTCAGTAGAAAAGGAGAAAAAAAGTTATGTGCAATGTAACATTTCATAATTAATTGTTTTAATATATTCTCTTAAAGTTTGGCAACGTGTGTGTGTGTGTGTGTGTGTGTATATATATATATATATATATATTTTTTTTTTTTTTTACAATTTCTCACTGGCATTATGAGAACACTTTCTCCAAACCTTCCCACCAATTAGTTGAGGATATATACCACCAGGTCCTCAGAAAACTTTTTTTAAGTCACTAGAAACTCTACGCAGATTCAGAGCAATGACGAGATACAAAAGTTTCTCCCAGTGAACAGCCCAGACCAGTTCTTCTGGCCAGGAGATAATCCTGAGGTGGGGGAAATGGAGGGGCACGATCTGGCTAAAGTAGGCCAGCTAACCCACTCCGGTGTGCCCTTCCCTGGGACAGAAACCTTGCACAAGAAGGGGAAATGTCACCATTTTGGGGACTGTCTACCGTCTTTTACCTTTGGGGATCAACACTTGGTTCATGACGCCCTAACACCCATGGCATTACTTTATCAAGTCAGTAACCCTGCCAACATCCCAAAACACACAACTTTCTGTGGCAGACTCAAGGCATGGGGTATATTCTTTTGGCTCTGTCTTGCCTTTATGGAACATATACCTTTTATGCTACGATAGGGTCTTTTATCGGAGAAGGCGATGGCACCCCACTCCAGTACTCTTGCCTGGAAAATCCCATGGACGGAGGAGCCTGGTGGGCTGCAGTCCATGGGGTCGCTGAGGGTCAGACACAACTGAGCGACTTCACTTTCACTTTTCACTTTCATGCATTGGAGAAGGAAATGGCAACCCACTCCAGTGTTCTTGCCTGGAGAATCCCAGAGATGGGGGAGCCTGGTGAGCTGCCGTCTCTGGGGTCGCACAGAGTCGGACACGACTGAAGCAACTTAGCAGCAGCAGCAGCAGCAGGGTCTTTTATGTGCTTCAAAGGCCCTTTTATATCTCTTTTGCCATCTGAGATAACATCATGTCAGTATTTGCAAGTGAAAACAATAGATATGACCAGAGAACAGCGGGGATGTCTGCAGAGGTGGAAACATTCTCCAGCATACTTCTCAATATAGTCCATTCCAGATCATGACCTGTTTCGTAGGGGAAATTGAGGCACATAGACGTTTAGTGATTTTTCTGGAAATCATTGGCAGTGAAGACAACTGGAAGCCAGTTTTATAAATCTAGTGTTCATTCTCCTACTGTGCCTCTATTGTGTTATTTTTCTTGAGAATTAAAAACAAATACTTTCAGACAGATCAGAATCCAATTGCCATTCAAAGCTAAAGGTCTCCGAGGATTGATTTTATATTTTGTAATTGCAATAAGCTTTATAATAATGAAAGGAGTCTAGCAAGTTACCATGTTCATTCTAGATGAGTCCTGCCCAATAGAACTTTTTATGGTGATTGAAACATTCTACACCTGTGCTGTTCAGGACGGTAGCTGCTTCTGTGTCTGCCTGATCACTTGACTGTGACTCATGCAACTGGGGAAATGAGTTTTTAACTGTGTTTATTTAAATTTAAATCCCCACATGTACTAATAGCTTTAGTATTGGACAACACAGTACTAGACTTTTCAATACTTTCTTGCCATCTTCACTTAGATGTCTTCAAGTGAACAAGGTCAAATCAGAATTCTTGATTTTCCTTCCTCCCTAAACCTGTTTCTCCCCCAATAAAGCCATCATCGACTAGTTGCTTAAACCGAAACCTGTGTATCATCTCAGCCCCTTCCTCTCCCTCATCTCCTACACCCACTTTATCAGCAGGTTCTGGCTATTTTACTTCCAGAACCTGTACTGAATCCATCTGGTTCTCCCAGCTCTGCTGCTACCACCCTAGGCCAAGGTACTGTCATATCTCTTCTGCACAATTTAGTGATCTCAGAATTGGTTACCGCTGATCTATCCGTTCACTGTTGCCTTTTCTAGACTCCTCCATACAGCTTCCAAAGAGACACTGCTAAGCTGTCCATTGGGTTGCATCACTCCGTGCTTGTATGAAAGAATTTGTAGAATTTATCACTGTTGGACCCTGGAGAAGGAAATGGCACCCCACTCCAGCACTCTTGCCTGGAAAATCCCATGGACGGAGGAGCCTGATAGGCTACAGTCCATGGGGTTGCAAAGAGTTGGACACGACTAAGCAACTTCACTTTCACTTTCACATCACTGTTGGAACTTCTCTTGTTTTCTTGTTTGTACATTTATTTTCTGTCTCCTGTTGCAATATAGGAAATCAGTCCTGAATGTTCATTGGAAGGACTGATGTTGAAGCTGAAACTCCAATACTTTGGCCACCTGATGCAAAGAGCTGACTCATTTGAAAAGACCCTGATGCTGGGAAAGATTAAGGGTGGGAAGAGAGGGGGATGACAGAGGATGAGATGGTTGGATGGCATCACCAACTCAATGGACATGAGTTTGTGTAAACTCCGGGAGCTGGTGATGGACAGGGAGGCCTGGTGTGCTGCAGTCCATGGGGTCGCAAAGAGTTGGACACAACTGAGCGACTGAACTGACTGACTGACTGATTGCAATATAAGGACCCCTATGTCTGGAACCCCATTAACTCATTCACAACTGTATCTCCAGCACCAACAACTGTGCCTGGCCCTTAATTTGCACTCAAGAATAATTACATTACTGTTTATCGTGGAAGGAGATGAGATAGCAAGAATCAAAAATGAAGATTTATAATTTGGTTGTTAATATCTAAGAGGATGCTGACATCCATATTCATGGGAAGTGGATGGTTTCTTTGACATTCTGGATGCAAGTAGGAAGGGTGGGTATTATGGCTAATTGTATTAATATTTATCTCTGAGTGGATAGGCTGGGCCAAAGTCCTGATGCAATCTCTGATGTGAGCCAGAAGTTCTTTTGTTCTCTAGAAGTCAATGTACGTCCCAGAGCTTGAAGTTTTTGTCTTTCCTATTGTTATTGAAAGAGGAAAGTGTCCTTCCACAGGACACTTTATATCCATCCAAGGAAAGTTAGATATTGATGGAAAGAAACATATCATGAAATTCTAGGGTAGAAAATGGCACAGCTGTGTCTGAACAGCAAAAGGAGGTTTTTCAACATGAGGCTGTTGTTTTAAAAAAAATATTTGGAATATACTTATAGCCAATTATTTGAAACCAAGGAAACCTTTAATAAATAGGGTTTTGTATCCTGTTTTGCTTGAATATTGTCTTTTTTTAAAAGGAAAATGCCTTTTCTGGCATTTCTTTATGATGGCCAGCCAAAGCTTTTTAAAGGGCGTATTATTACTTAAATCCATGTGCAAAAGTAAAATGAAACTGATGAGCTTGGGAGTATAGGCAAGTGAGCCAAGATCTGAGTTGCTTCTGTTCCCTCTGGTATTAAACAGGCCTAGGAAATGACTATGCTCTTAGCACGGGCTAAATTTAAAAGATGAAGTTAAAGCTTGCTTTATTCGAGTGTGTATTTGGAGACTTCTCTCCCTGTGTGCTTTTCTTACGCCCAAGTTTGTAGCCCTTCTCCCCTGTCCTACCAGTGCTGTGCCAGTGTTTTTGTGTGTGTGCCTTTATGGAGCATCTGCTGTATACCAAACACCTTGCAAGGTCCTAGAAAGACAAGGATGAGTTGAACACGAAGATTCTCATCCTCCAGAGATTCTGCAAACAAGGTAGCAAAGAGGCCAGTAAATGAAAAATTGAAACACAGGAGCCACTTGGATTAACAGAGACAAGGACAGAAGCAATGAGAGTAGAAGGCAGGGGAACATAATGAGAGGCAAGCGTGGCACAGCCTGCATTCTTGCAGGCTCTGGATCAGAAAACAGACTTACGGTTACCAAAGGGAAAATGGTGGGGAGGGAAAAATTGAGATTGGAATTAACAGATACGTACCACGATATATAAAATAGATAAATAAGAACCTACTGTATAGCACAGAGAACTATATTCAGTACCTTGTAATAACCTATAATGGAAAAGTATTTTAAAATGCATGTGTATATATATATATATTCTTTATACATTTATAAAATGTGTAAAGAATGATTTTGAATATACACCTGAATCATTTTGCTGTACACCTGAAACTAACACAACACTGTAAATCAAATATACTTCAAAAAAAAAAGAATATAGGCTCAGGAACCAAGCTGTCTGGGTTCACAGTCTGTCTCTGCCATTTGTGAACTGTGTGACCTTAGGCTACTGACTTGACCTCTGTGCCTCAGTGTGCTTACCTGCTAAATGGGGTAATAAAACAACCCATTTCATGAGGTTACTCAGATGTTTAAAGGAGCAGATAAAGCACTTGAAATAGTGCCTGGCATGTAGCTCCGTAAAGATCAGCTTTCATTATTACCTGTAGTAATGGTACATGATTATTGGTTGAATTGAGTGAATAATGCTTTACTGCTTTTACTGCAGAGAAGCTGTCCCTGCACTACCCAAGGGAGTTCACACAGGCTCCCCAGAAGTTTTGATTGTTTTAACTGAGACTTGAAGTCAGGCAGATACTGCAGGGAAAGAACATTCTTGACAAAAAGAACACAGTCTTTGGCAAAGATGCAGAAAAGTGGGAGGGGGGTGCTATTTAGGGACCTATAAATAGGTTTGTGTGGTTAAAGGACAAGATGGCCACCAGAGGGACTTCCCTGGTAGTACAGGGGTGAAGACTCTGTGTGTGTGGATCTGATTTTGCTCACTACTTATGATATTTTTGTGTGGGGGGTTGGGGGAGGGAAGGGGGCAGAAAGTCAGTTCAGTTCAGTCACTCAGTTGTGTCTGACTCTTTGCGATCCCATGGACTGCAGCACGCCAGGCCTCCCTGTCCATCACCAACTCCCAGAGTTTACCCAAACTTATCTCCATTGAGTCAGTGATGCTATCCAACCATCCCCTTCTCCTCCCAACTTCAATCTTCCCCAGCAACAGGGTCTTTTCAAATGAGTCAGTTCTTTGCATCAGGTGGCCAAAGTATTGGAGTTTCAGCTTCAACATCAGTCCTTCCAATGAATACTCAGGACTGATCTCCTTTAGGATGGACTGGTTGGATCTCCTCTCAGTCCAAGGGACTCTCGAGAGTCTTCTCCAACACCACAGTTCAAAGCATCAATTCTTCAGCACTCAGCTTTCTTTAAAGTCCAACTCTCACATCCATACATGACTACTGGAAAAACCATACCCTTGACTAGACAGACCTTTGTTGGCAAAGTAATGTCTCTGCTTTTTAATATGCTGTTTAGGTTGGTCATAGCTTTTCTTCCAAGGAGCAAGTGTCTTTTAATTTCATGGTTGCAGTCACCATCTGCAGTGATTTCGGAGTCCAAAAAAATAAAGTCTTTCAGTATTCCTACTTTTTCCCCATCTATTTGCCATGAAGTGATGGGACCAGATGCCATGATCTTCATTTTCTGAATGTTGAGCTTTAAGCCAACTTTTTCACTCTCCTCTTTCACTTTCATCAAGAGGCTTTTGAGTTCCTCTTCACTTTCTGCCATAAGGGTGGTGTCATCTGTATATCTGAGGTTATTGATATTTCTCCCGACAATCTTGATTCCAGCTTGTGCTTCTTCCAGCCCAGCGTTTCTCATGATGTACTCTGCATATAAGTTAAATAAGCAGAGTGACAATATACAGCCCTGAAGGACTCCTTTCCCTATTTGGAACCAGTCTGTTGTTCCATGTCCAGTTCTAACTGTTGCTTCCTGACCTGTATACAGGTTCCTCAAGAGGCAGGTCAGGTGGTCTGGTATTCCCATCTCTTTTAGAATCTTCCACAGTTTATTGTAATCCACAGAGTCAAAGGCTTTGGCATAGTCAATAAAGCAGAAAAAGATGTTTTTCTGGAACTCTCTTGCTTTTTCGATGATCCAGCGGATGTTGGCAATTTGATCTTTAGTTCCTCTGCCTTTTCCAAAACCAGCTTGAACATCTGGAATTTACAGTTCATGTACTGTTGAAACCTGGCTTGGAGAATTTTGAGCATTACTTTACTAGTGTGTGAGGAGAGTGCAATTGTGTGGCAGTTTGAACATTCTTTGGCATTGCCTTTCTTTGGGATTGGAATGAAAACTGACCTTTCCCAGTCCTGTGGCCACTGCTGAGTTTTCCAAATTTGCTGGCATATTGAGTGCAGCACCTTCACAGCATCATCTTTTAGGATTTGAAAAAGCTCAACTGGAATTCCATCACCTCCACTTTCCTTATTCGTAGTGATGCTTCCTAAGACCCACTTGACTTCACATTCCAGGATGTCTGGCTCTAGATGAGTGATCACACCATCGTGATTACCTGGGTCATGAAGATCTTTTCTGTACTTTCTGTTCAGATCTTTTCAGATCTTTTCTGAAGATCTCTTCTGTGTACTCTTGGCTCTTCTTCTTAATATCTTGTGCTTCTCTTAGGTCCATACCATTTCTGTCCTTCATTGTGCCCATCTTTGCATGAAATGTTCCCTTGGTATCTCTAATTTTCTTCAAGAGATCTCTAGTCTTTCCCATTCTATTGTTTTCCTCTATTTCTTTGCACTCATCACTGAGGAAGGCTTTCTTATCTCTCCTTGCTATTCTTTGGAACTCTGCATTCAAATGAGTATATCTTTCCTTTTCTCCTTTGCCTTTCACTTCTCTTCTTTTCACAGCTATTTGTAAGGCCTCCTCAGACAACCATTTTGCTTTTTTGCATTTGTTTTTCTTGGGGATGGTCTTGATCCCTGTCTCCTGTACAGTGTCACGAACCTCTGTCCATAGTTCATCAGGCACTCTATCATTCAGATCTAGTCCCTTAAATCTATTTCTCACTTCCACTGTATAATCATAAGGGATTTGATTTAGGTCATACCTGAATGGTCTAGTGTTTTCCCTACTTTCTTCAATTTAAGTCTGAATTTGGCAATAAGGAGTTCATGATCTGAGCTGCAGTCAGATCCTGGTCTTGTTTCTGCTGACTGTATAGAGCTTCTCCATCTTTGGCTGAAAAGAATATAATCAGTCTGATTTCAGTGTTGACCATCTGGTGATGTCCATGTGTAGAGTATTCTCTTGTGTTGCTGGAAGAGGGTGTTTGTTATGACCAGTGCATTCTCTTGGCAAAACTCTATTAACCTTTGCCCTTCTTCATTCTGTACTCCAAGGCCAAATTTGCCTGTTACTCTAGGTGTTTCTTGACTTCCTACTTTTGCATTCCAGTTCCCTATCGTGAAAAGGACATCTTTTTTGGGTGTTACTTATATAAGGTCTTGTAGGTCTTCATAGAACAGTTAAACTTCAGCTTCTTCAGCATTACTGGTTGGGACATAGACTTGGATTACTGATATTGAATGGTTTGCCTTGGAAATGAACAGAGATCATTCTGTCATTTTTGAGACTGCATCCAAGTACCAAACTCTTTTGTTGACTATGATGGTTACTCCATTTCTTCTAAGGGATTCTTGCCCACAGTAGTAGATATAATGGTCATCTGAGTTAAATTCACCTGTTCCAGTCCATTTTAGTTCGCTGATTCCTAAAGTGTTGACATTCACTCTTGCCATCTCCTGTTTGACCACTTCCAATTTGCCTTAATTCATGGACATAACATTCCAGGTTCCTATGCAATATTTCTTTTTACAGCATCAGACCTTGCTTCCATCACCAGTCACATGCACAACTGGGTGTTGTTTTTGCTTTGGCTCCATCCCTTCATTCTTTCTGGAGTTATTTCTCCACTGATCTCCGGTAGCATATTGGGCACCTACCAATCTGGTGAGTTCATCTTTCAGTGTCCTATCTTTTTGCCTTTTCATACTGTTCATGGGGTTCTCAAGGCAAGAATACTGAAGTGATTTGCCATTCTCTTCTCCAGGGGACCTCACAAAATGAGGTCCCCTGGAGAAGGGCACAGATTAATCACGTGAAATAATGTGTTCACCTAGTTTCTTTCTACCCCCTACCCCGTTAGGACAGACACAGAGATGTCTGTCTTACAGACTCATTTGAGGATCTCATGAAAGTGATAGACTGACTCTTCCCTCAGAAAAATCACAAAGATACAATTTTCCAGATACCCCACATTGCCCTCCCCCTGCACCCTCATCTTGATCATCCAAACAGATCCCTGGATGCAAGGCAATCTTTTTGACCCCAGGCTTGCCTGTGGTTTTTGTATTCCCACCCCAAATTATTTTAAATTTAATTTGCTAGCACATCCCATAGCTCCTCCGTCTGCCATCACTGCTATTATCTGACCATGTGTCATGGGAACAGCCTTGGATCACTTGATGGTTATAATTAAAACTGAAAGTAATTATTAATATCTTATTTTGAGCCATTCAAATTTAACTTGAGAGTATAGTGGCTACAGGCATGGGCCCTGGAGGCCAGCTAAGTAGATTAGAATCCCAGCTTTTTTAGTATCTTATTAACCTCTCCTTGCCTCAGTTTCCTCATTACAAAAGACCATGATGCTGGGAAAGATTGAAGGCAAGAGAAGAAGGGGGAGACAGAGGATGAGATGATTGGATAGCATCACTGACTCAATGGATGAGTTTGAGCCAATTCCGGGAGATAGTGAAGGACAGGGAAGCCTGGCATGCTGTAGTCCACGGGGTCGCAAAGAGTCAGATATGGCTTCGCAACTGAACAACATGAAGTTATTGTGAGGGTTCATTAAACTAACAAGGGAGCTTGCCAAGGACACACAATGAGTGCTGTGTTGGGTTAGCCAATAAACTTGTTCAGCTTTTTCCATAGCATTGCATGGAAAACCCTAATGAATGTTTTGGGCAACCCAGTATCTGCTATTATTATGTTATTAATTATGCTAAATGACATTCTGGAATGGGGTAATTAATGATGGATTCCTAAGAGCAGGAGAATAGATGAACAAAATCTCTCCATGCATTTCAGTCACTTTGGAGCCTTGCCAGTACTACCTGAAGGCCAAGCATAGATTGCCTGGACCTGTGCTGTCTGCTGTGGAAGCCACTAGCTGCTGTGACTGTTGACTGCTTGGACTGCTGCCAGCCTGAGTTGAAATGCACTGGGTCTTGAAGATTTAGGATGACACACACACAAAATGCAAATCATCTCAATTGTTTTTTATATTATTTATATTATTCAACATTTTCTATATGTTGAAATGATAATATTCTGAATAAATTCAGTTAAATAAATATTAAAATTGTCCTTATTTTTGCTTTTTTAATGTGGCTACTAGAAAGAACTTGGGCTTCCTAGGTGACGCTAGTGGTAAAGAACCTACTGCCAATGCAGGAGATATAAGAGATGCGGGTTTGATCCCAGGTTGGGAAGATCCCCTGGAGGAGGAAATGGCAACCCACTCCAGGATTCTTGCCTGGAGAATTCCATGAACAGAAGAGCCTGGTGGGTTACAGTCCATGGAGTCACAATGACTCAAGCGACATAGCACACACACTAGAAAATTTAGAGTTATCAGTATGACTTGTGTTATAGTACTATTGAACAGCAGGGCTTTAGACTCACCATTATCAGTAAAAGAAAAGGTGGTGATTATCTGAGAACAGGTGACCTCTGTTGGAAAGCATTGTGTGCCCTCCCATTGGCCTTCAGGTTATGCTGGACCATCTGTTTTTTCATTGGTTCCATAAAGGAAGTCAGGGCATGGTCCTTGGAGAAGGGAGTGGAAGGGCCAAGGCAAGAGCAACAACCAGGCAGGCTTCTGCCGAGTTGGAGGGGTTTGGATGAAAACACTACCATTTATAGTTATACTGGCTTCAGACTTTCCAAACTCCCTGAAGGAGATGAGGGAATGCGCTCTGTTGAGGAAGTTGAAATATGTAGGCGAAAAACTCTCCCTATTCCATCAGAGCCAGAAAAAGCTTTGTTAATCTTTAAAAGAATAAATACTCACCAGGATGGCAGTCGCTGGGATCGAAGGCACACCCTTTCCAAATGTGATTTTCTTACGGGATGCTCATTTCATTCTATTTCAGATTCATTCCATCACCTAAAACCTGGTGACGGTGGGCCACATAGAGTCTTGCTGGTAAGTGCTCTTTCATTTTTAAAACAAAGTGACCATTTGACATTATTTTTGAAATGATATTCACACTTCTAAGTTAAATGCATCCTTACTGGTACTATGATTAGATGTCTATTTATTCATGTTTTCTTCCCCCCCCCCTAAAATGATTCACAATGTTTCCAGCCCTAAAAAAAAAAAAAAAAAAAAACAGATCAATCCATGTTCTTTTGCTAAGAACATGGTCAGGGAAAAGATCTATGATTACATGCCAAATACTATTAAAATAAAAACTTTTTTTGTAATGAAACTATTTCCAGGCCCCTGTTGATGGTCTGCGTGTTTCGAACAGTATCCAAAACAACAAAGTCTTACTTCAGCCAAGGAATTCAGACAGTCCCTTGCAGTGTGTTATAATGAAAACTGGCTCATAGCTGTAACGTATTAGCTTTCTTATTGCTGTATATTTTCCTCGCATCTCTCCTTAAACCTCGTGATTGTCACGAGATAACAGTTTTCTAGTGGTAGAAAACTTCCTTTAGACCTAGGAAAGTAATGTACTTAAGTGAAAAAAGCTTCTAAGGCTTCATGTGGCACCTCTCCCTGATATGTGGTGTTACTGTTATTTGTGGTGTATTTCAGTTAGCTATTGCTGCATAACAAACCTCCCCCCAAATTTACTGCCAGAAATATAAGCTAAAATTTACTGACTCAAAATAGCAATCTTTTTTTGTGTGTGTACCATAATTCTGTTGACAATTTGAGGTGGGCCTAGGTGTGTGATTCTTTTGATTTCAACTGGGACCATTCATGTGTCTTTGGTTAACTGCAGGTCCAGGTCAGCCAGGCTGGGGGTCACCTGGCTATCGGCTGGAGGGATGACAATGACTAGGACATGTGTCTCAGTGCTCTGCAGGCTACCCTGAGCTTGTACCCCTGGCCTTTGGGCAGAGTACCAAGAGAGACTACAGAAGTGTCGAGGGCGAGGCTCAGAACTGCCATCACATTGCCTCTACCACATTCTGTTGGCTAAAACAAGCTCTGGGGAGATCCTAGATTCAAAAGGTATAGGACTAGATTCTACCTCTTGGTGAGAAGAGTTGCAGAATTACATTGCAGGGAAGACAGAGAGGGGAAGATTTGTGGCCATTTTTATAGTCCACCCTACAGTATTTATGGAAACATCTGTGATGGAATGAAAATCACCTGGAGGGTGAGAGAGCTCAGGACATGCTCCCATCTCATAGCCCATCCCCTCACCCTGGCTTTGTGATTTGCCATCTGGCATCTGGGTCAGTTCGCCAGGATCCTGGGTGGTCTTGTGATACCAGGTTTCCACTCCCATCCTTGCATCACGATATAGAACCGCCACACTAGTCATCCTCCAGTTCAACTTTCAGGATGTTACTCTTTTGCTCAGAAGCTGTCGCTGCCTCCATGTCATCCACCACACCAGTCTAGACTTCTCTAGTTTCCCTGCTTCCATTATCTGGCCCTGTTCTCTCCCACTATTCCTTTTTTTTCTCGCCAAACTAGCCTGTCTGCCATTTCTCCAACAGCAACCAGTTGAAATGATATTTCACTTGAGGATTGTCCAGAAGATAAAAAAGAATGATGTATGTGCAAGTGCTTTATCAATCATAAAATGTAATTTAAATACATTAACCAACTATGAAACTGTGACTCGCCAGTGTTTTTGAAAGGGGCAGTTCCCTCCTGGGGGTAATCATGGTAGTGATTGAAGAATAGACAAGGAATATCCAGTGGTAGAAAGGTTAATAATTACAGTATCAATAGTCACAATTAGTGTCTACTGTTTATTGAATGCAAAGTGTGTGCTAGGCACTTTGCTAACTGCTTTACATAGAATTATTTGAAATTTACAAGATCATCTCACTCGGCTGCATCTGTATCATAATTGCAACCTGTTCCACTATTAGTGATTTAGTCCTTTGATTTCTTCCTCCTCATTCCTGAGAGAAATAGGTGTTAAAGCTGCTGTCAGCCATTGACAGCTTATCATTGTCAAGTACAAGGTGCTATAGAAGTGTCAGCTGCTTTGATTGGTGGGAGAAGTTGGGGAAGGGAGAGCAACCAGCAGTATTAATGAAAGAAAAGGTGTGGGATGTGTAGGAATGGGTAAGAGGGTACCCAGATGCCCAAGGAAGGATGAAGTGGGGATGGGGAGAGGTTTGCAGGAGGGCGGGAGAGTCGGGGGTTGTCTGAGACATTTGCTGACCTAACAGTTTGGCCCAGGGCTATTCTGGGTCCAAGGCCACCACCTTTTCACCTTGCTCCCTTGGAACTTCCCCATTCCGGCTGTCAAAACAGGCAGCATTTGTAAAATTGTCCTCCATTCACATTAGTTTGATTGTTGTTGATCTTGTATATGCGCCTGTCTTCTTTCAAAGATTTTTGAGGTGACGTCTAAATACACATGTAATAAGATCCAGACAGAGATGGAAGGGAGGAAAGTTGTGGGGAAGGAAAAGTAAGGTGAAGTGTCAGAGGTAAGGTTAGGGACCCAGTTCTTAAGTGAGAAGCCTGTACACGCACTAGCAGGCCCCAGGGTCTTGCCTCTGAGCTTCTGATAAGTTAGTACTAGGAAAGCATACTCAGTTAAGAGTTCTTGGTGGCTTGAGGATAAAAGCATGCTAGTTATTCAGAAGAAGCAAGGTTAATTGTGATTCTTTTGAAACTTGGAGGAATTTTCCCCCAGTGTTTATGAAGTGGATGCCACCGAGGGTAGCAAATGGCATCCATATAGGAATGACTAATGAGGACCACCCTCGGTGTAGACCTGCAGGGTTGACACCCAGGTACAGCCCAAGAAGTTTGCTTTCAGTCTGGGTGTGCATTTCTCTGCTGGCCTTGCTTCATCCAAGTATAAAAGGTAGTATTTTCCACTGGAAAACAAGTGCATACATTCATCCCCACTCCTTCCCCTGTGATGCACGTCTGAGACTGTCACGCTTCTTGATGCTGAGCCTGGACAGTTGGCTGCGGACCAGACTTGGCACATGCGTTGCAATCTCCTTACCGTCCCAGTTCTGAAAGAATAATAAACAACTTCCTGGGAAGTACTCAGTGAATGTTATTTCTCCCAACTCCAAATCATGCCATGCCCTGACTCAGTCTGCGGAGTGGCTTTTTGATACACCGAATTTGTATGGACCCTGTCCACTGTGACCTGTGCAGCCCACCGTCCTTGCTCCATGTGTCTCTCTCCTTCCGTTTTGAGCCCCGTGGCTCTATGTCATCTTAGATACCAGGGTGTTCTGTACCTTTGGGGGGAACCAGGGCAGTTTGAGAAGCTTATTGGAATATGATTAGTGGACTCCAAGGATGTGTTGGATGGCAGCAAACTATAAACTGAGCTATATATTGTCCACTTCTAATTTTCCTCTTCCCAACTTTAATAAACTTTTCCAAGAGTAATGGGTCTGATTGGTTGGCAGCACTGGTAAGATGAACCAGCAGGAACAGAGGATGATGTGAGAGTAATGTGTATAAGATGAAAAAAAATTTGTCAGAAAGGAGGTCAAAATTTCATGAAGACTGCCCACAGAGGGGAATTTGCTTTTGGGCTTTGTTTTTCTTTAGATCAGTTTTCTTAGAGTTATTCTGGTTGCAAGGAACAGAAATCCAATGTAAACTGGTGTCATCTACTTGATGACTAAAATGTCCATGCTAGCGTGGACTTCGGGCATGGGTGTATGCATGGGTTCAGAAACAATTATCGGGCTGTTATCCTTCACTCTCTTCATCTCTTGGCTCTGCTTAACTCAGTGAGCTTCATTCTCAGGCAAGAGCCCCTCCATACATTGCAGAGGTAGACACTAGCATTACATTTCCATCATCTTCACAGCTGTGGATCTCAGCAAATAGAGTGCTTCTTTTGCCTTTGTTCTATTACTATTACCAAAGAGGTTTGGCCCTGTTTGGATTCCTTGCCTCAATCCCAGGAGTAGGCAGTAGACAGTAAGCAGCATCTGTTTGGCCAGGGCTTGTTCATGTGTTCCCAAAGAAAGGATGAATCCCACCAGAATCACATGAAGTAGGGTCCTTAGGAAGAAACGAGGAATGAGGATTTTTTTGTTTGTTTGTTTCCAGAAGAACGAAAGAGCATGCCAAGCAAATAAATTTTTTAGGTACCAGTGTGTACTGATTTAGAAATTCTTAATGTGGGATCCATTAAACTTGAAAGCTTAAAAATTAGATTCGGCTTCAGTTACATTGACTATCTATTCCAAGTTTGGTATCATGATGGAGACTAGCAACAATGAGCATACGGAGAGGAGGAGAGTGGATGACCCCACTGTGGGGTCAGGTAGGCAGCTTTTGGCCTGCAGACCTCATGTTGCATCCCCCAGATCTAGATTATTAACCTAAAGACAATGGGCTTCAGTGGATCTGTAATCTATTGAATGAATCAGTGAATGGGCTTCTGTAATTATTTGCAAAGTGGTGTGTGGTATTTTTTTTTTAAACTGAAGAAAAGGATCATGCTTCCTTCATTTTTTTTATGGGACTCCCCAGCTCCCTACTGCTTAAGAGCCAGTACTTCAGACTTACTTGAATTGTTTTAGATTTGGCTAGCTTAATCCTATGTGTTCATTTCTTTTCTTGGCTAAACTAGTAGAGTTTAGCATCCATGATAAACACAGCTCCTTATGGAGCAGACACGGTGATGTCAGTGGCTGAGTATGTTGCATCAAATTGCACGTTGAGGTTTTTAGGAATGTATGTAAACTTATCACAGTCGTAGTTGCCACTTACCTAATACTTACTCTGGTGCTCACCCCATGCTAAGTGCTTTATGTGCATTTTCTGAACTATGCATTTATGCATGTGACTGTAATTCTGTGAACCTCGGGTGTGTTATGGTACCACCTGCTGGAACCAGCTCCTTCTGGCTGTCTCTGGATTTTTCCCTCTTCTCCATGTCTTCTTGTGGGAGTCCACCTCTCTCCATGCCGTACCCACAGATAATAGAATCCCAGAATTGGAGGAGATTGCTGAAATCATGCAGTTCAGTGGTTTTCAAACTCAGCTTTCTATTTTTCTAGCTCAGGGACTCCTGAGAGTAAAGGATGGGAAGGTCCCTTGACCCTGTCATGTTTCAGTAACCACTGGCTGCTGAGAACCATTCGTCTGGGAGCACAGAGTCCAGAGTTCCATGTGAGACCTGAGGTTGAGTCCAGGCTACTACTCTGCTCACCTACCTGTGTGACTCTGGGAAAGTTGCCTCACCTCTCTGAGCCACAGTTTCCTTTTCTGTCAAAGGGGGTGATAATGCCTGCCCCATGGCGCTATTGGGGGCCTGGATGAGGTCACATCTATAAAATCCTCATCCCAGTGCCTGGCACACAGGTAGCGATGCAGAGGTTAGCTGTGACCAAGACACAGCACAACACAGCTTGTGAAACGTAATTAAGACATGGCTTTATTCTTGTCTCTCACTGTGCCTTTAAAGTTTATTCACTAGGATGTGTTTCTGTTTCCTGATGAGAACTTCATCAGGCCTGTGATGTTTCTGGTTACTCTTAGGTAACAAAGAGTCCTACGTTCAGTCCTTAATTCATGTCCGACTCTTTGCAACCCCATGGACTGCAGCACACCAGGCTTCCCTGTCCATCACCAACTCCCAGAGCTTTCTCAGACTCACATCTGTTGAGTCAGTGATGCCATCCAACCATCTCATCCTCTGTCGCCCCATACTCCTCCTGCCGTCAATCTTTCCCAACATCAGGGTCTTTTCCAGTGAGTCAGTTCTTTGCATCAGGTGGCCAAAGTATTGGAGCTTCAGCATCAGTCCTTCCATTGAAAGTCCTATGGTTTCTTTAACTGACACACAGGCACTCACGTACACACATGTAAGTACCCATCCTTTATGGAAATTGGAAATGCTCACTTTAGTCTATGTATGGTCACTTTTCACTCCAAGAGAAGACTTCCTCAATCTTGCCCGTCACTCAGGCCTGCGCAGGTGAGGCAGAGAGAGGGGAAAGTTCTTACCTGACCACTGTTGTCAGGCCTGGTGCTGGGTTCTCTGAGCCTGGCTGGTGGGTGGATGGGCTCTCTCACTCTTCTGGCTGCTTCTGAGGCAGCCCCTGGGGCTCCCCGCAGGACTCCCCTGCCAGCGCCCTCCATCTGGATCTCCCAGGACTGAGGCAGTGCCTCTCCTGCTGTCTGCTGCCGTCCTCAGCACCTTCTGCTTCCCGTTCAGACTCTCTCTTTGGGCTTCACTCATCCTCAGTGTGAAGCCCTGGTGGGCGGAATCTGTTTCAAGGAGAGCAAAGCTGACATTCCTGGTACCCTTTAACCTACCATCAGGGGAGGGGGCAAGCAGTCACTTTCTTCTCCTCTGTCACGTCTCTTCAGCCCCCTCCCACACTGTGGTTCCTCGGGTGGGTGTCATGTACCAGTTCCCAAACGCAAGGAGACATGTATCAAGCCCTCCACGTGTTGCCTTTGAAGCTCTTGTCTCCAGATTTCAGATGAAAAGTGTACGCCTACCACCCCACCCACCTCAGGGAGGGTGGGAATCAGAGCATTAGCAAGGAATTGGCCCCACAAAATCCTCCCATCACTTTCCACTGTCGTGAACCTGTTTATATCCTCCTTGTGGACCTTTGAGCCAGCTAGGTCAACTTCTTAGAAATTTCCATGTAACGGTCTGGCTCCTGGCTTTGGAATTTCCCATCTGTTGAATTGTGTTGCCTCAGTGGAAACTTCCACTTGAGCATCTTATTATATTAACTGTTGGCCCAGTTCAGGGAACTCTTCTGCAACAGCCCTAAAAGCTGTCCTTCAACCTGTGCTTGAAAGCTGTCCAGGCATGGGAACTTCCCACTTCCCTCCCTCACAAGCATCCCATTCTGACTTTCAGATGCTTGGAGTTGTTGGAAAGATGCTGCTCCCATGAAGCTGAGCCTGGGTCCCCATAACATTCTCTTTAATGGGATTGAAACTGTGTGTGTGAGGCTCATCTGAGAAAATGTGCCTGGGCTCAGGGATTCGAGGGACAGCCAAGCTTGCACCCGCACTCCATTCTCTAAGACCACCGGGAAGCTGCTGAGCTCGTCTCTGGGTCTTTTTCCCGTGCTGTCACACCAAGGTGCACTTAACCCCAGCAGAAAGCGAGTATTGGGAAACTCTGCTCAAGCATCATTCCTCATGCTCATGACCCTCATATCCTTTCTGCTGATCTGAGAGCTGATCTGTTGGGCTTCATGGGGGCATCTTGATCGGGGCCCATCCACAGTTTATGAACTCTCCACATACAAGCCTTGCAAAATGTGCCCTGCTTCCCTCCCAAACACCCCTCCCCACTTTTTTTTTTTTTTTTTTTTTGCAGTTTTTCTCTTATGTTTAAGCATCCTTTGGACTCAGCTGGTGGTCTACCTTGTCCAGCCCCAGCATTGTGAACGGGCCTCTCTTCCAGGTGCCCTTCTGCATCATGAGCAACTTGGGCCACTGCGATGGTGGATCCCACAGCAGGCAGGTCGCTCTGTGTTTAGACTCCCACCCCGTGGTGAGGAGAGCATCTCAGATGAGCAAGTGACAGGTGCTAGCAAAATGCTTCGATCAGCTAAATTTAGGGAAGGAAGTCACTTTGGGGTTGTCAGCCTTAGAAAATATTAAATGTGTTTTGGGTTCTTCCACAATGGACTGGTTTTCCTGGCCGGTCTCAATTTTACATATCCAGATGTGAACATCCTCATGTTACTTTTCATGGCTGTCTACAAAGCTGGTGAGCTGTAGCTCCCCTCCCCTCCTCCTCCACTGCCCTTGGGTCCCCTCTCCTGCCCCAGATAACATTGGAGACAGAGACTCAGGGCACAGCTGATCTAGCCTAGCACTGCTCATCTAATCTTCTCTTGGCCTGAAAGAATATATATATTGGGCCACCGAAAACATCTAGATATGTAAAATAGCTAGCTAACAGGCTGTCACCTAAAGCAAGCTTTCTATTTATGTATTTTACAGTAGGAAGTAACATAGTATAAGCAGATAGAGTAGATTTCAGACCATTCTCAGCCACTTGACATGCTTTGAGCACAGTGGTTTAGCATCTTTGAGCCTGTTTCCTTATCTGTTAAGTGAGGATAATTACAGTTGCCTTACAAGAGAGCTGTATTAAAGAAACTAATGCATGAAATGAGTTCAGCACGATGGCTTGCCACATAGTATATATTCAATAAATGCAATATTACCATCGTTTGCATTTGACTATTGTAATGATTTCTAAAAAAAACTTAAAACCTTGAAAAACGTATCAGTTCTCCAGCAATACTTGGGCAAGTCACTCTTTAAGTCTTAAATTTGACATTAATAAATGGAGGATAATCCTCCACAGGAATATTGAGAGGATTAAGTGAAGTAATCTATAGGAAATGCCCAGCACAGCCCTGGCACATAGTAAGCACCCAAAAAATGCTGGCTGTCATTTCCCCATCCCTGCATTATCTCCATTTTACAGATAAGAATTTGCAGAACGCTTTTTTCCTTGTGGTAAATGGCTTCACGAAGACACTTTTATATATATAAGAAATTGTTCTCACTGTTTTGTTCAAAAAAGAACAGGAACATTTAGTCTCTGGCTTCCTTATAAATACCAAAGCATAGCATATATGAAAGCAAGCTATGTAACTAAACCAAGCAGCTTTCCAATTTTCTAGGCTTCACCTCCTTTCCTTGTTAAGTCTTGGGTAAGTGATTTTGTCACTAGATTAGGAGAAGTTTACATATTATTTTTACAAGTCCTGTGGAAATATGCAAACATAGCTATATTTAACTAGACGCTGTAAATTCAGATCAGTTTATTTTGTGCTCTTTCAATAAAGATGTATAGTAGGCACCTGCATGGCACCCAGAGAGGACTTGGAAGGGGACATGGAGGGGACAGCAAGGCCTGAGCTATATAAAAAGACGACCCAAACGGGGTCAGGGTTCTGTCAGGAAGATGGAGAGCTGGCCTCAGTGGAGCAGGGATCCCTGATGGGGAGCTTTGCTCCTGATACAGGGCAATGCCTGTGCTCCATGGAGCAGCTAATCCCTAGGGCCCTCCTGGAGCAGTGGGCAGTCCTGAGCCAGCAGAGCTCCCGTCTCCTTGCTTTTTACTGACCAGTGCACTTGCTGCACCAAATAGCAGGTTTGCAAGGAATAATGATGACATCACTATTTGTTGGGCTGATTTTGAAGTTTGTGTCACTCATGCTTGGATACCTTCGATGAAGAAGTCATCCAGGTGAACAGGACACCTGCTCATAGGTTGGGTCTGAGTTACTCGCCCTTGCAGACAGTTCAGCGATCAGTGATCTTCCTGTCTGATCTTCACTGATCAGACAGTTCAATACCATGATCTTCCCCGATGTGGAAACTTGAAATGTGGCCGGGAAGCTCGAGAGAAAGGGGAGGAATGGGTAGGGGACCAAGCAGTGGGGCCACTTGGGTGGGTGGGTCAACAAGTGTTTATGGGGCATCTCAGGCAGGATACACGGAGAGCAGAACCGAACCTCTTGGCCCTCTTCCTTGCCCAGCTCGTGACCCACTCCCTGAGGCAGGAGCTGAGCCATGTGGCCTTAGAGAAATCTCCCATTGCCATTCTGTGGACAAGGCTCCTGGAAACCCCCTGCCCGCATATTCTCAACTTGCAGGGCCCATGATGGAGCTTCTGGCATTATGAAGCTTAAGCCTAAAGGATCTCTCACTGCAAGGACCCCTTCTGATGTCCTATAGCGCATGTGCTGTTCCTAATTTCACATTGTTTTCTGAAAGAGGTTCCCAAATTGTATAAGACTCAGGATTCACTAAAAACTGGATCTGTCCCCAGACCTGGGAGAACTAGCACACACTCTGGGTCTTTGCCTGCATCCAGTTTCACCTTCACCACGATGCTGAAACTCCAGTTTGCTTCTCCTTCAGGAACAGGTGTCCCAGGTGGGCCCCTGCCTATCAATGCAGGGGACACCAGAGATGTAGGTTCGATCCCTGGGTCCGGAAGATCCCCTGAAGAAGGAAATGGCAACTCCCTCCAATATTCTTGCCTGGAGAATCTCAAGGCCAAAGAGTCAGACACAACTGAAGCAACTTAGCAAGCAAGCAGGAGCAGGCTTTTCCCCTGTGTGTCCTCTGCTGTGGCTAGACCCAGCCAGACCTGAGTTCCCACTGGGAGCTCCTAACCCCATGACTGAGGGGGAGGAAGTCCCAGCCACTGATTGCCGTCTGGGCTTCTTCCTGGCTACCAGACACCCTCCCCTGGGTGGAAAGGTCCCACCATCCCTGCAGGAAGGCAGGCCCTTCTGTGGCTTTGTGATTGCTGGGAAGGCCCTGAAAGGAGCCAGGCAAGAGGGAGCCAGCCCTGCATGAAGCATCAGCTGGCTGAATTAAGCCTAGTGGAAGATTCTCCTTTAAAAAGAAAAAGAGAGAATATCCTTGAAACTGTTTCAGCTTTGGCAAAACCATAACTCTGATCTCAAGTTTTGGGAGAATGGGCCAGCCAGCCTACAGGACTAACCATGTGGGCTAGCTCACTGTCAGCAGTGATCATGCATGTCCCATTCTTCTTAGTCTGCACAAGGGCTAGAGTGCTTTGCTAATCAGTCAGGACTAAATGTACTGGGAAGAAGAGAGAGGAGGGGAAAGGCCCTTTTTGTATGTGAATATCTTTCTACCACTGTGCAAAAGGATATCCAAATTTGAAAATAATGTTCTCTTTCAGTCAAATAGTGGCCAACTTCGCCCCCTGGTGGATAAATAGATAACTGTATAAAATGAGCCATCATGCACATTGCTATGGCTGATGATCTGGAAAGAAACTGTCAGCCTGTGATAAGTTAGGACACTGAAAGGGGCTGGGTCTCTAAGGTTTGGGGAATGGGTTTTTTGTCTTGAAACAGTTATTCTAAGCTTCGGTTAGATTTTTTTAAAAAATATCTCTAGAAAGTAAAGTGGTTAAAATGCCACTAGGTTTGAGGGTTATACCTATTAAACTGCAGTGGACATTTTTTGCCAAAACTCTGCCACCGGTGCTGGTTATGGCAAATCCTTACCAGTCTGTGGGCTTCTTTTACTCCTTGAGATTGTGACAGAGACTTAACACCAACCAGAAAATATGAATTTCAACCACTAACTGGATATCTATTAGTGATCTTGACTTGCAAACTCCAGCTCACTGCTGCCCACATTGATATCTTTTGCTTTAGTCCTGGTAGTTTAATTATTTGCTTCAGTTCATTTATACTTCTTACAGTTGCCAGAAAGTCACAGTTGGGCTAACTGGTGACGGTTATTTCACTATTTCCTGCACCTTTTTATATATTCTTAGAGGTTAAACGCAGAACAGACTTAGAAGGATAATGGCTGAAATACAAAAACCTTCCCATGTATGTCGTTTTATGTTGAAATATGATTTTATCCTGTCACCTTTCGCAGGCCTCTGTAAATTACTCGGCTGCTTTTAATTACCGGAACTGACCTAATTATTAGGCTTCTACTGTAGCTTCGGTAATAAGAGCCTTCATAATTGAAATCTCATCTGCTGTCCTTTGTCCACTAAGTGGTAGCTTGTGACCCTGGTGAGTGTTTATCCTCTCCATTGTGCTGGATCTGCATCCCCCAAGTGAGGGAGACAACCATAGTGCTTATATTAATAATGCTTTTGATAGTTGTATTTTTTTTTCATTTCTCTGCTCTCAGAAACCCTTAGATGCACTTAAGATTTGAAGGCCTGGCATTGTAAGAAACTGTTTACTCATACATCAAATTAATTGCCTACTTGGGGCTGTTTTTCCTCAAAAGGAAGATTTGGGAGGAAAAAAATGTGCGCATACCTTGTAGGGTATTATAATTTTCTCAATATTTGATAGAGTTTTCTAATGATTATTGATCACATTTATATATATATTGTCTAATTTTTTACCTCATGTAAGCTTTATGTAAGAAAAAAAAATTTTTTGGTGGTATCATCTGTTTGTTTTTTCCCCAGGTAAATGGAAATCAACTGTCCTAAGCACCAGATAGGAATTGCTTAGTGGTTGAGGTGGGGATTATATTTTCCCAGGTGGTGCAGTGATAAAGAATCTCCCTACCAGTGCAAGAGATGTAAGAAATGTGGATTGGATCCCTGGGTCAGGAAGATCCCCTGGCATAGGGAATGGCAATCCACTCCAGTATTCTTGCCTAGAAAATTCCATGGACAGGGGAGCCTAATGGGCTATAGTCCATGGGGGTTGCAGAGTCGGAGATGATAGAGCATGCATTCACACACACACACACACATATTTGCCCCAGAATTAATTGCTGGAAGATTTCTCTAGTTTCTTGCTGTTTGACTCACTGTGACAAAGCCCAGAGGAGGGAATGGGCCTGGGAGCCGCACTTCTTCCTGACCCAGCCTCACCCATAACACAAGCTGGATGCTTTTCTTTCCTTGCCCATGGTTTCAGCCACCACCCCAGTTATTTAAGGGGAGATCTCACACACACATACACACACACACACACACACACACACACACACCCCTACCTACCTTTCTTTATTCCTGGCCATCACACACACACACACCCCTGCCTTTCTTTATTCCTGGCCAACTCACACACACACACACACCTCTACCTTTCTTTATTCCTGGCCATCACACACAAACACACACACTCACACACACCTACCTACATTTCTTTATTCCTGGCCAACACACACACACACACACACACACACACACACACACCCCTTTCTTTATTCCTGGCCATCACACACATACCAACAGCCCCCTCCCCACCCCCCCCACACACACCTACCTACCTTTCTTTATTCCTGGCCAACACACACACACCCCTGCCTTTCTTTATTCCTGGCCAACACACACACACACACACACACACACACACACACCTTTCTTTATTCCTGGCCATCACACACATACCAACAGCCCCTTCCCCACCCCCGCCCACACACCTACCTACCTTTCTTTATTCCTGGCCAACACACACACACACACACACACACACACACACACACCCCTTTCTTTATTCCTGGCCATCACACACATACCAACAGCCCCCTCCCCACCCCCGCCCACACACCTACCTACCTTTCTTTATTCCTGGCCATTACATACACACACACACCTACCTTTCTTTATTCCTGGCCATCACAGATACACCCACACCCCCCCTCCCCCCGACACACACACCTACCTACCTTTCTTTATTCCTGGCCAACTCACACACACACACACATACACACACACCTACCTTTCTTTATTCCTGGCCATCACACACACACACACACACACACACACACACACACACACCCCTACCTTTCTTTATTCCTGGCCATCTGTCCTGTTTCCACTGTTGAAACTGGCCATTAATCTAACATTGAGACAGCCTGATTCATTAATGATTCCTTGATATTCAGATAATTGCAAGGCTGAGCAACATCAGAGTGGTTTGTAAGCTCTCTAATTTCAGGGCATTTTCAAGCTGTCATTATTACTTACAAATGGCAGCCCTCTCAAGTTCAGACTCTGCTGACCAGGAAGAAGAAGGTCAGACTTTAGAAATGTGTATTTGAACTTGGTCCATCTGGGGTTAGTGTTTTTGGTAAAGAGCAGGTTTTGCAGACGTTGGAGGATCAGAGTGACAGTGCCCTGGGTGTAAGTACAGAGGCGCCCTTCTCCTTTGGTCCCGACCGCAGGCTCACCCGTCTGTGTCTGTCTCCAGGCTCCTGCCTGCTCCATCATGAGTGCCGCCTCCCATCACTTGATACTGGGGTACCCCACAGCCCTGTATAATGTGGTACCATATTTATTTTTTCCCTGCAAGAGCTAGATGTCAGCACGTAGAAGAACATTGGCACAGAGCAGGCACTCTGAAGATTTCTTGAGTGAGTGAAGGAACACATAAACAGGGAACAAATGAACAAACAGACACATTCATTCTGGATCCGTCCTGAGAGGAACAGCACTCTTTATAACCATAATAAGTCTGTTGAAACAGCAGTGCAATGTTAGTTTTTGTCTCCCTAAACTAAAATATATCTTATAATATGCCAGTTTGCAAGGCCAGCTATCAGCTGGGGGACTACAAATTGACAGGAGTGTCTTGGAAAAAGTTGTTAGTATATCCTTAAATATACAAATGAATGGAGAAAGGTCAATAGTTGATGGGAAAAAGAAAGTGCTACATTTTGGAACTGTAACAAAATTATACAACTGCCCAAGATCCTGCAATCAGGAAATGCCTATGTAAAATGAAATCTTTCTGAAATCATTAAAAATTATGTGTATTCACTTGTGTGTGCTGTAAGTGCAAAGCCTAAATCTATCTGATTGGGAAGAAAAGAGCTGAACAAACCCAAACTGAGGAGCATTCTACAAAATAACTGACCCTTTACTCTTAAAAATATCAATACTGTGAAATACAAAGAAAGACTTAGGAATTGTTCCAGATTAAAGGAAACTAAAGGCCTTGCAGGTGGCCTAGACGAAAAGAACTGTCCTGCCAGAGCAGGAGACATAAGAGACAGGAGTTCGATCCCTGGGTCATGTAGATCTGCTAGAGAAGGGAATGACAACCCACTCCAGTATTCTTGCCTGGAGAATTTCATGGACAGAGGAGCCTGGAGCGCTACCGTCCATGGGGTTGCGAAGGACCGGACACAACTGAAGCGATTTAGCCTGCACACAGAGATCTAACAGTTGAGTGACTGTGTAGAGTTTGGGGTTTTCTTTTGCTGTAAAGGACTTTATTGGGACAATTGCTGAAATCTGAATGAGGCTGTAGATTGGATAACAGCAGTGTATTAACTGTAGTGAGGTTTTATTAAAAGAACTCCTTATTTGTAGAAAATACACTGGGAAGTATTTCGGGATAAAAAACATTCTCTCTCCACTTCCCTGCCTCAGAGGGAGTGTGCAGGGATTAAAGTAAATTGTAAATGTTGACATTTGAGGAATCCAAATCTGGGTGAAGGGGATCAGAGAATTCTTCGTACTAGTCCTGCAGCTTTTCTTTAGGTCTGAAATTATGTCAAAATACAAGTTTTAAAGCCGAATGCTTAGGAAGAATTTATAATCACTTAGGGAAATGTCATTGCTGAAAAGGAACAAAACAAAATTACATAATAGAGTGTGATTTCAGCTACATTAAAAACTCAGAAAAGTAAAAGGAAATACAGCAACGTGTTAACTCTTGTTATCTTATATCCATGTTAATGTATTTCACACATTTTCTATAAATAGCATGCATTTCTTGAAAAATAAGGAGGAAACAAAATTTCTCAAGAAAGATGATGGCTAACTCTCAAAGAAAACCTAAGTGAATCTTGTTCTTTGCGTCTTTAGCACCACGCACCTCATTCTTAGAAGGACACGGTATATGTATGGATGTACATACATACATACAGAAGCTGTTTTAAACTTTTCTTTTTCATTACTGATATTTCGGCTTCTCCGGTGCCTCAGTAGTAAAGAATCTGCCTGCCAATGCAGGAGACACAGGAGATGTGGGTTTGATCCCTGGGTCAGGAAGATCCCCTAAAGAAGGAAATGGTAACCCACGGCAGTATTCTTGCCTAGAAAACCCCATGGACAGAGGAGCCTGGTGGGCTACAGTCTGTGTGGTCACAAAGAGTTGGATACAACTTAGCTATTGAACACAAGCATGGGCAGTGATATTTCAAAGGAAATCCTGTATTGGGCAGTAGCTGAAATAAGATACCCCTTAAGCTTTGTCTAGCCCTGAAATTCCTTCCTCTTCTTTCCAGTTCTATGGAAGTCAGCACCTCTGCAATCCAGACAGGGTGCTAGATACCAGGTGTGTAGGGTTGAAAAGCTACCCAGACCCCACAGACAGGCCAATCAGTGATTGCCATCCCACGCTAGGTACTATAGGAGCATAGCAGCTCTTACAGTGGGCGGACCTGGCTTGGGGCAGGGGTGGTTGTGCAAGGCAGGGATGAATCTAAGACCTAGAAATTTAAATAAAATCTTGCCATTTGGAAAAGGATAGCAGAGCATTGTGGGCTGAGCATTCTTCTGTGTCTAGCATATGTCTGCACTCTGGCCCATTGGCATGTCACTCTGGAGACCCTGGCTGGACAGGTGAGAGTTTTACAGAACCCAGGAAGCTCCAGGTCCCACAGGGTCTGCTTTCTCAGGTCTTGGAGGAAGTGGCCCCACTGCAGGAAGCAGGAGGAGCTTTGTGTGGCTCTGGAGCCAGGCTCCCTGTGAACCTGAGGCCTCCATTTGCAGAATCACTGTTGGAGTTTGCCTGGTGGCCCCCACCACAGAAAGCAGATGCTGCATAGATACCAAGGGAGAATAGAATAAAGGAGATGGCAGAACCATGTTGGAGAGTTTGCTGATCTCTGATATACTCAGTGGAATTCCTGGAACCTACTTTATTCATTTGGTATCAGACCCTTCTGCAAGGGGTCAGGTCTGCTCATGTGGCCTCACAGTGTCTGGAGTCCCAGAGTTACCCCCAGAGCAGTGTTGTTGAGAAATGTTTTTCTTGAGGAATGTGTTCCCTGGACAGTAACTATTCTTTGAGCCATTCATTTGCTTGGGCGCATTGTCCTTTCCAGTCCTTAGAGCTTGGGGCCACCAGTACATAAGTATTTGTTAAACCACCACATAACTAGATCAATCAGAGGCAAAATAGTGGTTAAGAATCCTACACTTGGGTTGCGCTGGAAGCTTCTCCATTTGTCCTGGAAACTTTTAAGCATTTTAGAGCATGATATTTTTACTTGTATTACTTTCATATTTCCATAGTTTGTTAAGGACTGCATGAGTTGATATTAATTCAGGATATAATATATATAGTAAGTGTTTGATTCCTGCTGCTGCTACTGCTAAGTTGCTTCAGTCGTGTCTGACTCTGTGCAACCCCATAGGCAGCAGCCCACCAGGCTCCCCTGTCCCTGGGATTCTCCAGGCAAGAACACTGGAGTGGGTTGCCATGTCCTTCTCCAGTGCATGAAAGTGAAAAGTGAAAGTGAAGTCGCTCAGTCGTGTCCGACTCCTAGCGACCCCATGGACTGCAGCCCACCAGCCTCTTCCATCCATGGGATTTTCCAGGCAAGAGTACTGGAGTAGGGTGCCATTGCCTTCTCCTCGTTTGATTCCTACCAGTTATTATTAATAAGCATTGGTTAGCACAGTACATGAAGAGAAAGCACTGGATTCTTAGTCAAGTGACCTGCTTTCTAACCTAAACTTTACCCCAAAAGTCCTAGAAGAGAAACAGAGCTGGAAATAGGCCTTACAAACTTTTTAGCATCTAGTCCAACAAGCTCATTTTCAGAAGCTTAGAAAGGTATAATGAACCTTGCAAAGGCTTATTAATCACAGCTTTCGTGTCTGTTCATTCATTTTTAAAGCAAGAGTAGTAATCGTAGAGTAAGCCCTTAATTTCTATTAACTAGTGTTGTGACGTTGATTCTCAGTTTTATTATCTTCCTGACCCATTGGACTTTGCTTATTGTCCTGTCCCCACTATCTGGCACAGTGATGAGCATACAGTAGGTGCCCAGCCTACATTTGTTGAATGATTGAAGGAAGCATCTTGCTGAAGGTAGGATTTATGCAGAGTCTGAATCAGAACCATGTTCTAGGGTGCAGATTCTAGGGTGCAGGCCCCTTTCCCTTTAACTTGAGGCAACCTGCTTCATTTCCCTGCGCACCTTGGATTTGATCATCAGGTCCCTCCTGTGGTGAGAATGGGAGTCATCTGCCGGCCTTTCACAAAGACCTGTGGTTGTGTGCTTGAATGGCCACTAGGTGGCGCGGTTGGCCAAATAGCAGACAAAGTGGGGGTGGGGGCGGAATCGGATTGATTGCCCTACCAAGAGAACAGTAGGAGTGATCTGATACCCTTATACTCTTGGATGAGGTGGGAGGCTTGCCTTGAGAAGGAGGCAGGGATCCCAGGGTTTGTGTGCATGGACTTAGGAGCCAAGTGTGGGTTAGCTCTGCTCCTACCAACTAGACATCCTGAAACTTCCCTGGGGCCCTTGTTTCAGTGATGTCATGCATATAACATGCTCAGCACTTCTCCAGGGTGGGGAGGTGCTCTGCAAGGTTAGTAGCGATGAGTCTAGCTTTTGATACCATGAAACACCACTTTTCTGTTCCCTGCCAAGCCAAGTAGATGGGCTTGAGAAGCCTTTGCAGGAGAAGTCTGTGCCTTGCTCCCTGTTTCACAAAGCCAGAATTTAAAATATTCCCTTAAATGGAAAAGTGGATGGCGTGTCAGTATCAAGTTAAAAGGAAGCCTAAAATATTTGGAGGGACATCAGGACTCCTGAGAGAGTCGCTATGGAGCTTACTCAGCACAAAGCACAGTGTTGTGTGCATAAGTGGAACTCAGAGGGTAAGGGGATGATGGGGGATAGTGACAAAATGCCCTTTGCTCAAGTTGTTCAAAGAAAGAACTTGTTTCCTGGACTTTTATTCAGACCTGAGTGACTTATTTTTAAAATAGTTTGGGGAGAATCTCCTAGGAATAACTGTGACTAGCATTTGTTACGTAATTGACTACAGGCAAAGGATTGTGCTAAACACCATACGTTCATTATTCTGTTTAATCCTTCCAGTAACCCTGTGAGGTTGGTTGGGTTATCATGCCCATTTTACAGATGAGGAAATTGAGTTTCAAAGAGTATAATAATAATAATAGCAAAAATTGCCTACTTACTAGAGATCAAAAGTTACTCTGAGTGCTTGAAGTACCATACTTACCTTCCTCTAAGTCAGCTGCTATTATTACCTTCATTTTACAGAGAAGGCAGCAGGTACAGAAAAGTTATGTAACCTTGCCAGGGTCACACAGGGAGTGAATGGAAGTCAGAATACAAACCCCAACCCACGCGACTCCAAAGTTGTTGGATTGTTTACCATCGCACTATGCTGCCTCCCACAGCACATTGTATGCAGTAAGAGCGTGATAAGTGTTTGTCGAGTTGAACTATTCCACTCAGACTATAATTAGCCAAGAGAAGACTCCTTAAGGAAGAACTATACCGGTCTTCACACTCCCACCCAAAAACCACATTGGCCTCCATTATGGAATATATATGCAGCTCCATGTGCTGAATTTTGCTCCTGACTTTTTGTCAGTAATAGGATATTCTTCCATTGAAACAGTCAGGAAAAGTCTGTCATCGTGACAAATGTTTCCAGGAAACATTTCCACAGGGAGCATCTCAGAGAACTTTATCTGCTTCACACTTCTCTGGCAAGCATTTCTTGGGCTTGTTTGTTCTGCTAGAGTGGTGTCCAGCCACATCTCATTAGCTTCAAAAGGCCAGAGGGTTGCAGGGTGTCAAGCCAGCCCTGCACACCAAGCCGTCAGTGCGTGCGTAGGGCACCCAAGCAGGCCTGCTTCCCTGTCCTGACACCTGGCTGGTGCTGGCGGATGTGAGCAGCAGAGAGGACCTGCTGCCTCTGTTAGAGAGCTGGGCGCTGAGACCAGGCAGGGTTTTTTATTGTCATGGTGCCAGTGAGGTCTGAGAAAGGAAAGGACCTGGGTCTCTTAAATCATTCTCTGGGTATAATAATTCAGTCCCAGGGGTTTGGCTGGTTGTTTTTGTTTTTTTTTTGTTTTTTTTTGTTTTTTATGCATGTGTTACTGAAATAGGAAACTCAAAAGAAGTTAGACTAAAACCTCCTCCTCAGACCTGTGACTCTGAGCACGGAGACTTGTTTATGGAAGCCTCCGTCTGCTGCCGCTTCTCTGTAAGTGAACTGTGCCGTCTTGTATCTTCTCAGAACTTCTCGGCATCTCTGAGGGTGGGGGTGGGGGGTGAACTGTAGGCCTCAGGTTCAATCTTTTCAAGGAAAGCAGTGCTTCTCTCTCTGAATATTTCTCCCTCAAAACAGATTTTTTTTCTTTCCATTGTAACAAAAATTATGCATGTCACAGGAGACAGAGGGAGAGTTTGGAACTGTTGACGGGGAGGTAATAGTCCACAGAGCAGGGTCCCCAGGCAGGCAGAGGTAGAAGTGTGAGAGCACAGGTAGAAAGGCTCCCATTTGTCACTGCCCCCTCGTCTCCACGACTTGTCACCTTCCGGCCATGCTGGTCCTTCGCTCACCTTTCCAAGGAACAGTTGGAAGTGGGTGGATGTCTGCTGTGTCATTAACAGAGCTACCGGACACGTGTGAGGCAGGGGAGGTGGAAGTGAGAGGCCAAAGGCGATGCTGGGCTCCTGTGGGTGTTTTCCTCTCTCCTGTCTGGAGCAGCGCTTCCTGCCTGTTCTCACGTAGGAACATCATATCAGGGTAGCGAGAGAGATGCCCAGAGCTCCAGCCTCTGGACAGTCAGGCCCTGCTTGGCCACCTGGGGCTGGGGCACACCCAAACCTTAATCCAGGGGTGCTGCTTGAGAGGCTCTGAGCTACAGGATCATCACCCTCAAAGTCATCATCAGATTACCACTATGCTCGTTAACCAAGACTCTTAATTTACCAAACCCTTTTGCTCTCAGAAGTTGGAAATTCAAGGCAGGTGTTTGATTTTTAGAGATTCTGAGGTCCAGCCCCTTCGTGGGACTTTGAAAAAAAACTGAGGGTCAAAGAGGCTTGAGCTGGGTCACCTTGTTGGGACCAGAACCATCCTTGTGCGCACGTGACTGTGGGATCAGTGTGAATGAGGAGGCATGACATCACACACACATGCGTGTGTGCACACGTTTACATCAGTACATACACATATACACACCAGGTCCAACAGGGCTATACTTCTCCTTTTAAAGTATCAGGTTTTCATATCTCATTCTTATACAGTGTTTTAAAACCAAATAGAAATTTTAAGCCACATGGCTATACCATGTTGCCTCCAGCTCAAACCCATTCCCCATCCTGAACTCAAAAGATGAGGGGCTTGGTGTTCAGAGCTGTTGCCCTTTGGGCAAAGACCACAGCACCCCGAGATCTTAGGGAACCTGATGTCATTTGTCGTCAGCCTGTGTCTAGTCTGAGATGCCCCTGTTATTCCACAGTGAATTATTGCAGTAGCCTCCCAACTGGTCTTCTTAAGTCCAGCCTCGCCTTTCGTACCAATTAATGTAGCCAGATTGGGCTTATTATAAACTACAGACCTGCTCATGCTGCTACTTCTTCCTTCTCTCTTCATGCCCCTTTGATTAACTAGCTCCTCTGCTGCATTCAGGTGCATTAATGTTCCTCTGGGGGACCTTCCTGACTCAGCATGTCTGGTCTGGGCACCCCTATCATGCCCTCTCCATTACCTCTACTGACCCTGACCACATGGTCTGAAAGTTGTCTGTTTTTCTCCCCCCACCCTGCAGATGCAAAGCACCCTTAGGATGGCGGATCTGTTTGATGAGTGTTTATGGCCCCAGAGCGGGCACAAACAGCAAGAGCATTCAGTACACACGGCACCTTCACATCTGCTGCTTGAAATGTAGTTTTTGCTTCATTCTCCAATGTCTGGCTCTGCTGCTTGTTCTATTGAAATGCCTTAGCATCTTGGTGGTATCAGGGCTCTCATATAAATAAACAACCTACCACAAGTGATGTCCCAGTACTAGGCTATATTTAGTACAATTTGTTCATAATTGCTGTTCATCATTATGACCCTAGGACACTATAAAACTCTTAAGTGCCCTTGACTCATCAGAAGCAAATTAAATTATTCACTTAGCAAACATTTTTGAGCATCTACTTGGTACTAAGCGTGTTCTCGGCACTATAAAGTGTATAAGGATGGGTGGGGTGGGTTGTGCCTCTTGGAGCTGACTTACATTTTTTGTTTGTGTATCTTCCTATGTTGAATACTTTAAAGCCCTAGCACCTCACAGTATGAGCCCAAAAGATAGTGGTTTCTCTTCACTCAAGCACAGGAGTGGGATAAGCCTCTTTGGAGGATACAAGGATACATAAAATACAAACCCTGTCCTTAAAAAGCCAAAGGTCTAACAGAAGAAACAAGATTTATACCTAAGTGCCTCTAAGACCAAATAGAAAGTGAAAAATGCCCTAAGAAGCTACATCTGTTTGGGCTACAAGTAATAGGAAATCCAACTCAAACTGGCCTAAACCGAAAAGGGGACTTAGTCTCTCACCTAAGAAAAGAAGTGCAGAGGGAGGCCGTGCCCAGTTGACCAATTTAGTGCTCGTTGACAACATCAAATTCTAGCTATCATGTCAACCTCAGAGCATCAGCTAAGTCTCCACATAGGCACAGAAAGGCTGCAGGCATCCTATCCTCTCATACCAGTACCAAAGTAGGTAACGATTTCTTATGCAGCCCTCTTTAAGAACAAAGAGATCTCTCAAAAGCCCCCAACCAACTCCCCAGTATGTCGTGTAGACCAGCACTGAGACAGATGCTCATTCATAAATTCAGCCCTGACAAATAGGATGGAGTCATTTATGTGCCCTCGAACAGTCTAGATTTTCCCTAATCACATGAGGAGATGATGCCCCTGTTCTGCCAGTACCGAGGAAGCAGGGGGATGGCTATTGAGTGACAGGCTAGAGTGCTTACCATAGAGGGAATTGTTAAATAGCTCATGTTGTTCTGAGGGAAACAAGGTGATTCTTCAGTGGAGAAGCGCTGCCCCCCGCCCCCCCGCCCCCCGGCTTCTAAGGGAAGAAATGCAGCTGTTGTGAGAGCAGGCTTCCAGGAACAAGGTTTCCAGGAGGAAGCGACATCTAAGTTGGGGCAGAAGTCTCTAGAGGGGAGAGATAGGATCAGATTTTTCTTTCAGGAACCACTGGCTGTGAAGAGGTTGGGGTGGGTTCTGGAAGGCAGACCAGCCAGGGAGCTGTCGCAGTGTTGCTATAATAGTTGTGGTCCTGAGTAGCATGGTGGCGAGGGGGATAAAAACATACCCACTTGAGAAATACCGGGGAGGTCGAGTGAGCAGGACCAGGAAGAAGAAGCCGAGGCGCAGTGGGTGGGGGGAGCCCAGGGTGACTCCCGAATGTCTGGTTGGGCAGCTGCCAATGGTGACATGGCTCCCCGAGCAGGAAACCACAGCTGTGGGCATCAGGGGGCGATGAGTGCAGGTGGCATCGGAGCTTAGTGTGGACTGGGAGTGGGGTCGGAAAGAGCTTAAAGTCAATGCTCCCGGGGTCCTGCTAGGAGGCTACACTTGATCCTCCTAAGAATCTGTGCAGGGAGCTGGTGGGGAGAAAACGAGGTGGGAATGTGCAGTGAGTCACATGGTAGGAAGGGCACGGGGCAGGGCACATCCGTTCTCATAGGTGACCAGGAAGCGGGCTGCATGGCAGCGACTGGAGGAGAGCGGGGCCAGGCTCAAGAGGGATGGGGTGTGCTGGTGACGCCTGGGCCCTGTCCATGCGAGATACGTGGTACCCTGCTTTTAACCTGGCAGAGGGCTTAGATGCACTGTCACCTCTGTGTGCTGCCTGGCCTGCTGGGGCAGGTGTTCTCGCGTGAAGAAGCGCAGACACCACCGGGCAAGGAGACACCCAAGGAGAGGGGGTCCGTGCAGCCCCGGAAGCAGCTCCCTGCTCTCCCCGCTCAGGCCAGTGCTCATTTTACCAGTTACAAATCCCTGTAGAGAATCTTGATTCACCCTGCCCGAGCACTTCAGTAAGTGCTGGTATTACAGAGCTAGGGAGAATATGATCCCATTTGGGAGGCAGAGAAAGGCAAAAAATGAAAAGAAAAATAAAATGCAGTGTAGAGTGAAGATAGAAACAGAGAATTAGGGACTGTGGGGCTTTGGACTGCTCAGAGGAGGGTGGGACCAAGACTGAACCCAGCAAGCCTCTGGGGGCAGCCCAGGTCCCTACCTCAGTTGTGGCTACCTCTACCCACCAGCACACCGTGCATTATGATGTAAATGACCACCAGAGGTAGGAGTGGTCAGGGATCATCTCTTCAGTATAGAACATGAGCTAAAGCTTGGAGATATTTGAAAACGGGAGCTTTAAAAACCAAGCAAAAACATTCTTACAGTATGTTTATCAGACACCCACCATGTACTCAGCTGTGATCCAGGGGCTGGGCATCAAAGGGGTTAAGACGAGGTCTTGCCCTCGTGGAGCTGAGTAGGGAAGACAAGACAGCCCCATGAGCTTGCTTCTGTAGTCTAAGGTCAGTGCTGGGGTGGCGCTGCAGGAGGCTGAAGGGAGGCCACGAGCTCAGCCAGGGAGTCACCAGGGAAGGTTGCTGGAAGCTGTGATCCCAGTCAGGTTCGTTCAACCCTTGCCTGCTTTGAGTTTTTCATAAGGATACACGGATGTAAATTGGCACTTAGACGTTAAGTGTCTGGCACACAGTGAACATGCAGTGGCTGATAGCTAATATTATTTCCAGCTCAGATTAGCTCAGGGATGAGCTGAGAATAGAGGATGTTGCTAAAATAATAATACCTTAGTCAACTGTCAGGGGCATTAAACGTAAAAAAGTTAAAGTACTAAATCATTTAGAATAAGACTAGCAAATTGTTTTCAACTTGTGTGTCACCTACAGTTGATTGGAGCCAGGTGTTGAAAGGGAATGTTAATTCATGTCTGGGCCCAGTAAGAAAAGAGCATGTGATCCATTAGTGATGTCTGCCATGGGTGCAGTGGGGGAGGGGTCACAGGCAGGCCAACATTTGCCATCCTCAGATTAGAATGATAGATCAAATAATTGGGATCTGGCAACATAAAACCTATTAATCCCACCCCTACACACTTGGCATTTTTCAGAAATGAAAGTGCTCTGTTCATATGTGAATTTTTTTAAAGTACACCATCATACTTTCAAAGTTGTCTATTGGAATTCCAGTTTTTTCAGCCCAGTCTCCTATACTCCTTAGACAGCTGCCCTCTTGTCACTGATCAGAGCTGGAAGCAGAGCCACATCCTGAAACTCCAAGGAAAGATAAATGTAGGATAATTAATTGCTATAATAATTAAGTTGTATTTCTCCCAGTGGCAGGAGAGCAGAGGAACATATGTTAGATTCTCCTTAAGTGCTGATGTAGGGAAAGGGCTGCTAACGAGAACATCCAGTTATTCAGAGCTTCCCATTAAAGGGTTAGCACATTCAATCAAGGATGAGCCAGGCGCAGAGGAGAGAAGAGACCACAGTTCCTTCCTTGTGTCTTGGTAATAACTCTTGCTGAAAGACAGATGTGATACAAATGCACTGGTACTTGTCACGCTTCACGGTCATTAACCTGACATCTCTATTGGGCTGCGTTAAATGCTGGTTTGGGTTAGAAGGCAACCGTGAATGCTAAAAGGTGGGGAGAGGCACATTTACTACGTGAGTTTACTAGCATGTGCGGTTTGCTCCCAAACTGTTTGCCTGTTGTTTGGGCTTGGCCCTTCTGGAGTGTCCATAGAAGAACCCTTTCCACCCGTCTCACTTTTCATGCTGCAGTATCAATTAGATGTATCTTTGGGGGATGCTATTGAATGAGAACAAGGGCCAGGGTATGGCTGTTTTGGTTTTAAGTGTGCAGGGAATATTGTAGGGAGCAGTACGACCTCAGGCATTGGGTGAGTGTATTTTGGGAGAAGTGCATGTACTTTTGAACTCATGATCCTAAACACAGCAACCCTGACCTACTGGAAGGCCCCATCCTGGACGGTGCTGCCCAAGAGCACATTTATATTTATACAAAAACATAAATGGCCATTCTTGGAGACTGTGATTCTTACTAAAATATTTTTTTGAAAGTGGATAGAATGTGAGTGCATGTATAGGAGTGTGTGTGTGTGTGTGTGTGTGTGTGAGATTGGGTAAGTTCAGGTGGCCCAAGTAATAAAGTAGTTTAAAACTATTGAAAAAGTATTTTCATATAAAAGCAAAAACAAAAGTGTATGCATCTTTTTTTGAAGTGAAAGTGAAAGTCATTCAGTCATGTCCAACTCTTTGCCACCCCATGGACTATACAGTCCGTGAAATTCTCCAGGCCAGAATACTGGAGTGGGCAGCCATTCCCTACTCCAGGGGATCTTCCCAACCCAGGGATCGAACCCAGGTCTCCTGCATTGCAGGTGGATTCTTTACCAGGTGAGCCACCAGGGAAGCCCAAGAATATTGGAATGGGTAGCCTATCCCTTCTCCAGGGGAGCTTCCTGACCCAGGAATCAGACCAGGGTCTCCTGCATTGCAGGCAGATTCTTTACCAACTGAGCTATCAGGGAAGCCCTTTTTTTTTTTTTTAATGATGAGCAAAAAATACTTCTTTCCCTCTTAATGTTATTTTTAAAGTGTCAAACATGTTACCTGATGCTACATAAAGTGTCATAAAATATGAAATATATGCAATCAGGGCAGGGAGGGTGGGTGGGAATCTATCCAAGGCCCTGATGCTGTAACTGAAATGAATCATTAAACTGAAAGAACTGAAGTTTCAAGCACACGTACTTGCCAGTGTGATGTGAGTCTGAGACAAATTATATGGCTTAATAAGGTATATAAATATGTGCAGGATATTCTGAGAAAGGAGTGGGCCTAGAAACCTAACCCCAAGTTACAACACTGTTTCTATGGGAAAATATGCTTCCTAAGTGCCTTCTTTGAAAGCCAACTTTTGAAACCCTGCCGATTTATAAGTTGGGGGTTAATGATACAAAGCAATCACCTACTGATGCGTAGAATTCTCAGCCCGAGTCCGTCATCAAGCATTTATTGAGTAACTGCTGGGTGGATTACCCTCTGATAAGCATGGCAGGGTGAAACAAAGGAAATAAAGGAGCGTTTCTGCCCTCAAGAAGCTTGTACCTAGCCGGAGAGGGAAAGCATGCCTGCAGAGCAACCTGAGAGCATTCCCAGTGCCTGCGCTACAAAGCAGGGGTCCTGCAGGCCGCAGCGTGAAGGAGGGATGTGAGACCTTGTGGCGAATCAGGAAAATGTGGGGCCCCACCAGCCGAGCCTGTCCCTATTTGTTATCCCCATAGGCACACCGAAGACTTTCCCACTCTGCCCCTGAGAGCCTCACAGAAGCATGAAGCCATGGCTGCAGGGAATGTCACATGATCCTAGGATGCTGAGCCATTCAGAGCCACAGCTGGCATGTGGTGTTACCTTATTAGGAAAGGTTCGGGTTTCTTCCTTTTTTCCTTTCTTTCTGTCTTCCTTTCTTCCTTCCTTTCTTCTCTCTCTCTCTCTCTCTCTCTCTCTCTCTCTCAGGTAGGTAGACTCTTGGCAGTCTGGGCAGGGATGTACCTCCTGTACGCAGAGTTCTAGCTCTTCAGCACGCCCTAGTGAATCAGAGTCTTTCTGAGATTTGGAGCCTGACTTTGTGTGTTTGGGGTGTCATTTTCTCAGAGACTCTACAAATGAGACAAGCGGTGACTCAATAGCAGCAGGCAGGCCCCTTGCCATACTTGTGAGACAGAGCTTTGGCTTTTCATTTAGCTCCAGCCTGGAGGTCACCGAAAGGGAGAAGGGACATCAGGAGAGGGGCAAATTGACTGTAAAATTCCTGAGTCTGGGACTGTGTTCCATCCCCCTGGGAATGCTGACAGCCTGCAGAGAAGGGGGCTGTGGCCCAGGCTGGTCTGCCAGGTGAGGCATCCAGATCAACCGCTGTGTCCTGATGGGAAATGCCTAAAAATAGACTGTTTGCTCCCTTCCCTACATTGCCTCCGAGGAGTGCTTCCCAGAGGCTGGATCAGCAAATAATTGTGCCCAAGCCTTCCTTATGGTTCTGTTCTTCAGCTTTTAGAGGCAGAGTCCTTGTTACTCTTTATGCTGTGGGGCAAGTAGGGTGGGGGTGGTGGCATTCCTATCCAAAAGGTTTAAACAATAATGGTAATGTAGCAGCAAACATTTGTTGAGTGTTTACTACATTCCAGGAATTGGAACCATTTCATGTGGTTTACCTCATTCAGTTCTCCTTATAGCCCTTAACAGAGTTTTTGCATTATTATCTCCATTTTGCAGATGAGAAAACTGAGGCTTAGGGAGGTCAGGTAACCAACCTCTCTAGAGCCTCGCTGCTAGTAACGACAAAGCTGGGACACAAACCCAGATCTGTCTGCCTCCACATTTAATTACCAGATATTTCTTCCTCTCAGAAGACTTTTTACTTACAGTTTCTTGCAAGTCTTACTCCTACTTCTCCTGCATTATTTGGGAAGGAAAAGAACTTCTTCTCCCAGGGCAGTAAGAAGAGGGAGAGGCCTTGGAAAAATAAGTCAGGGATGAATTTATTTTGAAAAAGGAGGGTTTGTAAGGGAAGCGTTGAGCTGGCCAGCTGAAAGGGAGAGGTTGTTCTGGACTCTGCGTGTGTTACGGAAGAATGCATGGAAATGAGTGGGAGAAACAGAAAGTAAACCAGACAGGGCAGGATCCAGTGGAAGGAAATGTGATAGTCAGCAGAGAAAGGGGAGCCCTGCCTTCAAAAGCAGCGTGTTAATGATTAGTGCTCTGCGAACGTTGCAGGCCTCACGTGCCCTCCACGGTATGCAGAACTCCCCTGTATGGGGGAGAGTTGCTCTCCAAAAAAACAACCATGAGATTTAATTCTGAGTTTCTGCAGGGACTGGATGAAATCACCACTGGAAAAACAAGAATGGCAGCACATGTTAATTATTTCAGGAACTCTTAGAGGGTGCAAATAAAACACCAGCCATCCCAAGGAGAGACGGGGCCCTTCCTCTACCCTCTCTCCTTGCTCCCCAGACCCCCATCAGCATCCTATCCCCTTCTCGCTGCCTCAGTTGAAGATTCCACATCCCTTGTGTTTCTCTGGGGGGGAAAAAAAAAGACTAAAGGGAATTTTTGTAAAGCAAACTGCATCTTCCCAGAAGCCTATGGTATCCCCTCTGGCCTTCTCTGACCTTCGCGTGGGATCTATCTTTGATTGGCAGTGTGCCTCCTCGTACTACTTTCTCTGCCTCCAGCATCTGAAAAGTTAGAGATTTCTTTATGGATCTTTAACCCAACTCCTAAATACCCAGGACTTATCCCCTTTAGAAGCACCATTTTGCAAAGCAGAAGAGTTCCATGAAAAGGGAACCACAGTTCACTTTGCAGGTTTTCTCTCCTTTTTTCCCCTCACTAAAAGAAAGGCTCTTTATCCCTGCCCTCCCTCTCTACGCCAACCCCTGCCCCAGGCCGACTCACAGTCTGGTTTTAATATAGCAAGTTCTGTAATTATTTGTCTTTTGCAGATTAGGAGACTGAAACATTGCACTTACTCTCCCTGGGTTGCCACTTGGCCCCAGTGACTAGAACTGTGCCCTACCATCCTTGTCCTCGTGGCCAGCAGCCTCAAGTCCCACAATATCTCTGTCTTGGCACAGGGAGCCGACATTGTTTGCATAGCGTACATTCCTGGACAATTGAACTATCCAATTTAACCTTCAGAGCATCCCCATCGGTTTGTGGGTGTTTGTTCCGGGGAGAGGGGGAGAGACGGTGACTTTCATGGTTCACACACGATGCTACCCACACACACCCCAAATTCCAAACCTCTATTCTCTAGAGATTAGAGATGCAAATTGCATCTGTAAAATTCTCAAGTGAAGTCAAACATTTGCTTCAGTCATTTTATCTGGAAGTACATAGCATTAATACTTGCTTCTTTATAATACTCCCCAACCACACCCACTGTGTCCCATTCTGTGAAAGCGTTTTAGAAATAGCCCAATTTCATGTGAAATTAATCTTCATTAACAAAGATGCTGTAATAACATATCAATATTGAAATACATTCTGGTTATGATTGGTACCTAATCAAGGAAACTTTAAAACTGTTATCTCCAAAACCAAATCTTGCATCACCCAACACTCAGAAGAGTCTTTATGCTTTTAAAATGTGGCATTTCTGCAGTTTCGTGTACATGAAGTTTGCATCCATAAATGACATTAGGAAAGGTATGAGTAAGATGAAACTCACCAGTTTTTCTTCCACGTATTTTGAGCGAATTTGAGTCCCCTCCTCCAAAATAAAGCTTTTAAAATATGTTTTTCGCTTTAGGGATATTCAGCTGCCTTTTGCTTTCAAACTGGAATTTAAGCCTTCTCCATTCTTATCACCTTCCTTTGATCTCCTTTCACCTTTCCTGGATTCTAAGAGAAGAAAGGTTTTAGAGCCTTGAAATCAAAATAAACTGCAACCTCCCTGAATTATTTACCAGTACTCACTCGGGTTTAACCATGATCATCTGCACATAATTTAAAAATCAAAACACCAACTGGAGGATTTAAGCCAAACCCCCTATTTTTAGAACTGTATTAAAAAAAAAAATGACAGATTTTATTTTCAGCCAAACAGCCACGGAGGAGGCTCCTGGGCATTCTTCCATCCCTCAGGGCAGAGCTGGGCTGACCACCTCCCTGCCTTGCCCGGACAGCTGCCTGCCTCCCTGCTGCCTTCCCCAGCCCTAGGTACTTCCAGGCCTCCAACAGACTGGTTACTGCAAAGCAAAGATGTTGCAGTACTTAATTAAAAAAAAAAAGAAAGAAAAAAGTGTTTTGTAACTTCCTTTTTAGTTCTAGTAGATTTGTGTGCTCCTTGAGCTTGGGGGCGAAGTAAGACTTTTGTGTGTGTTTCTTTTTCTTTAGATTAAGAATGGAGGAGAAGTTTCCTTATGTATTCTTACAATTATGCCTTTGTCAGCAGGTAGTTTACAGGGGAGTCAATTTTTAAAAAAGAAGAGGGCTCTAGCCTTTAATTATCCCAGTTGGTATTCAGCTTTAGAAAGCCCGTGTACCTGCTGAGTATGTTAATTTAACCACTTTATAGTATCTTAGGGGCTTCCCTGGTGGCTCAGACAGTAAAGATTCTTAACTCAGCCAGTCTCCCACCCAAACCACCTCCTCTAAGAATTAAGTCTGGAGATACATGAGAGCTTTGTACTTGCATATCTTTCTTTCTTTTTCTCGGTACTTTGGGCTTTAATTAAAATCTTTACTTCAGTTTTTTTGTTGTTGTTTTCTTTTTTCTTTTTTTCTTTTTTTAAATTTTTTTAAAATTTTATTTTATTTTTAAACTTTACATAATTGTATTAGTTTTGCCAAATATCAAAATGAATCCGCCACAGGTATACATGTGTTCCCCATCCTGAACCCTCCTCCCTCCTCCCTCCCCATACCATCCCTCTGGGTCGTCCCAGTGCACTAGCCCCAAGCATCCAGTATCATGCATCGAACCTGGACTGGCAACTCGGTTTTCTTTTGGTTTGGTTTTTATGTTTTTGTACCTCATGCAACTTTTTCTTTTCCCTATACAAACTGAAAATTTTATTACATATCTTAGCATTAACAGAAATTCTTATTTGTCTGCACCCCTGTGGAATATGAGGGCCAGGTTCAGTTTAGTTCAGTCGCTGTTTGTGATCCTATAGAGTGCAGCACACCAGGCTTCCTTGTCCATCACCAACTCCCAGAACGTACTCAAACTCATGTCCACTGAGTTGGCGATGCCATCCAACCATCTCATCCTCTGTTGCCCCCTTTTCTCCCTGCCTTCAGTCTTTCCCAGCATCAGGGTCTTTTCCAGTGAGTCAATTCTTCACAGCACGTGGCCAAAGTACTGGAGCTTCAGCTTTACCACAAGTCCTTCCAATGAATATTCAGGACTGATTTCCTGTAGGATTTGATCTCCTTGAGAGTCTTCTCCAGCCCCACAGTTCAAAAGCATCAATTCTTTAGCGCTCAGCTTTCTTTATGGTCCAACTCTCACATCTATACATGACTACTGGGAAAACTATAGCTTTGACTATATGGACCTTTGTCGGTAAAGAAATGTCTCCACTTTTTAACATGCTTTCTAGGTTTGTCATAGCTTTTTCTTTCAAGGAGCAACTGTCTTTTAACTTTCATGGCTACAGTCATTGTCCACAGTGATTTTGGAAGCCAAAAAAATAAAGTCTGTCACTGTTTCCATTGTTTCCCCATCTATTTGTCATGAAGTGATGGGCCCAGATGCCATGATCTTCATGTTTTGAATGTTGAGTTTTAAGCCAGCTTTACACATTTTCAGAGCTCTTTCACCTTCATCAAGAGGCTCTTTAGTTCCTCTTCACTTTCTGCCATAAGGGTGGTGTCATCTGCATATCTGAGGTTATTGATATTTCTCCTGGCAATCTTGATTCCAGCTTGTGCTTCATCCAGTCTGGCATTTTGCATGATGTACTCTATATGTAAGTTAAATAAGCAGGGTAACAATATACAGCCTTGATGTATTCCTTTCCTAATATGGAACCAGTCTGTTGTTCCATGTCCAGTTCTAACTGTTGCTTCTTGACCTGCATACAGATTTCTCAGGAGGCAGGTAAGGTGGTCTTGTATTCCCATCTTTTTAAGAATTTTTCACAATTTCTTGTGATGCACACAGTCAAAGGCTTTAGCATAATCAATGAAGAAGAAGTAGATGTGTTTCTGGAATTCTCTTGCATTTTCTATGATCCAACAGATGTTGGCTATTTGATCTCTGGTTCCTCTGCCTTTTCTAAACCCAGCTTGAACATCTGGAAGTTCTGGGTTCACATACTGTTGAAGCTTAGCTTGGAGAATTTTA